>NW_026068029.1:981376-1184143 GCF_014885135.2 Alexandromys fortis | reverse complement strand
GCCCTGCAGAAGGAGCTGGGGGAGGGGGGTTTGTGCTCTCTTCCGGGACTATCGCCCCTGGATAGCACACACTCACCCGTCCAGATGGAACTCTTCAGCACCTAAACAGGGCCGCCTGGTAGCCCCGTGATCCAGGGACAGAAGGAAGGACGGGGCAGGCAGTGCAGGATCCAGGAGAGCACAGGAGCCCCTGGAGCCCAGGCTGAGGGTGCCGGGCTCTCTTACTGGGGACCTTGAGGCTCACTGCTCTGGGTCGAGATCAGATCACCGTCCCAGACAATAGCCATCTGCACAACCAGGAAGGGAGTCTCTTCTCCGGCAGAGCAGGAAGTCTCCTGTATTGTTTTTTAGGATCAAAGTTCACCTTGCTTTTTGAGACAGAATTTCAGTGGGACCAGAGCTTACCAATAGGCTAGACTGGCTGGCCAATGAGCCTTAGAGAATCCTTTAGTTTCCGAGTCTTCAATGCTGGGATTACACGTGTGCCCATTTCTACCTGGGTCAAACTCAGGACCTTCTGCTCACACAACACATGCTTTGTGGGTTGAGCTAACTCCTCCATCCTTCTATAACTTTGCATAAATCGTCTCTGTCCTGTAAGTTAGGGGAGCCCATATGATTATTTAAAAGGAGTGTTGTTCTTTAGAAGTCTGTGGAGCTAGTGATGAAAGAATGGATCTTATAATAGTAAGAGCAGACCGCTTTAGCATTAGCCAGCCTTGGTGAATGGCTTCATGGAATCAGCAGTTATCTTTTGTAGGAGTATTTCACTTAAGACTGAGGCTGAACGAAGTAGCATAGATTACTCATATAAATGGATGTATAGCTGGGGGTTGTAGTTGATGTCAAAGCACTTGCCTAGAAAGCCTGAAGCTCTGGTTCTATTCCTAGCACTACAGAAGAAAAGGATTTCTATGATAAAACCATCCTCTGATATTCATGGGGGTCATTTATAGGAACTCTCCCCCAATGGATATAAAAATCTATGATATTAATCTCTTATATAAAATATAAATAGTTGTTACACTGTATTATTTAGGAAATAATGACAAAAAATATCTGATGATATAACGTGGCGGCAGTACCTTTCCCAAGTATTTTAACTTTGGATGCAGAGGAGTTTCTATGTGCTCCCCCGCCCCCGCTTGGATTTCTTTTTTATGACTGGCTTCATTCACCTAGTATAATGTCCACCGGGATCAGGCTTGCCTTTTTAAGGCTGGCTAGTGCTCCGCTATGTGCTCTAAGGTTTTTGAAGATGGTGGTTCTCCTTGAAAACATCGTAACCAATCGTGGCTCCAAGTGTGACCTGCTTCGGACTGAAGCTGCTTCATTTTCCTTCCCTGCTCAGAAGGCGGGAATGCTTTCTCTGGAAATTCATTCTGCGAAGAGAAGTTTTAGGAGACAACCTTGACTAAACAATTTACTTTCAATTTGTGAGGTGAAAAAGATGTGTTTTTGTATGTGTCAAGAGCTTCTCATATGTCTACGATTTTTTAAATGTTTTAGTTTTCAAGTGGGAGATAGACTGGTGTTTTCACAGGAAGCCACATGTTCAGAGCTTTTACAAACCTATTCTTTTGCCACTAAGTTTCCATGCTAGCAGCAAAGCACAGAGGCACATGTCTTCTTTGACCGTTTCTTTTAGGTCCTGAGCCCAGGGACCTGTCCCTGTGACTAACTCCTTAGCATGTGAACGCACCGTTGTCTTTGGCACTTGGTTGGCACTCACTAAGCATGTGCCATGCATACATGTAGACTCCAGAGCAAAACAAAATCAGAAATGGTTCTGTCGTGTTCAGGCCAGGTTCCCATTGCTGACTTCTTCCTGTGATGGCTGTGAGCTGTGACTAGGCAGGCACAGTTTCATTGCCTTAACTAGAGGATAAAGGCGGCTTCCCCGCTGTCACTTTACGTTGGCCTTTTGTTTCTTCTTTATTTCTCATCAGTCTTATCCCAAATTAGATCCTCACACCTTTCCTTACTTTTCTTGGTGACCAGATGTCTTGGGGGATAAGTCACAAGCTACTGTAACAGTGGCTTTAACTTACCTTGCTGGCTTGGGGGCCTAAGCTGCTGCCTCTGCCTCCACCCACACCACACTGAACATCTGCTCGGGACTCAAGTGATTCTCCTGCTTCGGTCTCTTGAGTGTACCCGCTACACCCAGCTCCCGCATTCATTCATGCCTTGCTTACTTGCTTTTCTTCAACTAAAGCACCCTTTCTACTACATCTGTAGGCCAACTCCTACCCATCTGTCTAAATTTAGCACAAACCTTGTTGCTGCCATCTTTGATGCTTATTTCCTCATGGAGATTGGCCAACAACTACTTTTTCCTCGTCTGTACATGCATTTATGGTACTGTTTAGCCCTTTAAACTATGATGATTATCTAATGAGTCTGACCCTGCTGCTAATCCACACCTCACTGATGATCCAGGACTCTGAGCCTTTCATATATGCAGTAGCCAGCATAGACTGCACAGTCGAGGCAAGTGTGGATTGTAGTGTTTAAAAGAAGAGTGGATAACGGTAAGCGTTAGTACAAAGACACGACATTTAATATCAAGCAGTTAAGCATCATGTGATAGATACTGAGTGTAGCGTGGCTAAAGGAAGTCTTCACAAATTTCTCAAATTAAAAGAAGAAGGTCTAAGAATATACTCTGACAGTTGTCTTCCTCAGAACATCCTTTACATCACTGTTCCTCAGACTGTAGATGAGGGGGTTAAGCATAGGAATCACCACTGTGAAGAATACAGACAGCATCTGGTTCTGTTCAGTAGATGAATTGGACTTGGGCATCACCTAAATGAAGGTAATGATCCCGTAGCAGAGAGTGACTGCAGTGAGGTGGGAGGTGCAGGTGGAGAAGGCCTCTTTTGGTGACCCTCAGTGGGGTGCATCTTCAGGATGGTGATGAGGATGTAGATTAGGAGATGGCTATGTCAAACACTGTTGCCACAATAGTGGAACCAGAAGAAACAGAAGGGTTAATTCTGGTAATAGAGAAATCTGAGCAGGGCAGTTTCGGCAAAGGGGAGAAGTCACCGAAGTTATCTATCTGATTTGGTCCACAGAAGGACAAATTTAACAACCAGTTCATTCATGCATTCAGCCATTCATGCAGCCACCAACATAGGAAGATCCCAACAAGAGAAAACAAGACTCTGGGGTACATGAGCGTGGAGTAGAGGAGAGCTGAACAGATTGCTACATCCCCATCAGAGGCCATGGCAGCCAGTAGGAAGTACTCAACTGATCCAAAGGACACTGTAATGCAGAGCTGAACTTCATAGGCAGCCCGAGGTAGCGTCAGCCCATTCCCAAGGAGTCCCAGAGCCATTATAACTGAGACTGAGGTTGAATATCCAATGTCTATAGAAGCCAGGTGGCTGAGGAATAGGTGCAGGGGTGTGTGCAGCTGGGAAGAAATTCTTATCCACATGATGATGCTGCCGTTGCCTACTAAAGTGACCATGTATACTCCAAGAAATAGCGCAAAAAGACTCTACACAGTGTAGGGACCTCTGTTAGTCCCAAAGTGATTAGCTCTGTCACAGTGGTGTGGTTTCCAGCCTCTGTCTTTTGTGTGAATTGTTCCTGTTGAAGGAAATGAAAACATTTGTTTTTATAATGTTCTCATTTTGCCCATTACTGGGTTTCTTTGATTTTCCTCATACTTGCTCATGGTTATCTCCTCTGCCCAACATATAAATACTGCATTCTTTAAAATTTTGGTTTTGCCCTTTTATCTTTGAATACAATGAAAATGATGAAAAAAAACTGAAAAAGGTAGCTTTGCCTTTGTCTTACATATAAAATATCATGGGTAGGTGTGAGCTTTATGTTTATAGGGAATGTTGGTTAAAGCTGACACATTATTTACTGGACTTTATTTGAGTCTTTCAGGTAAAATGTGCTCATGTATACTGAGGGAAGAGATGCCGTCCCCAGGTTGGTGAGGACAAGAGCCTGGATTGTGCTCTGATTAATACACAGAAATAGGATGGATCTTTTTGTTTTAATTAATTTCATATAACTGTTTCATGGAAACACTGGAATTTGGTCCATGTTTGATGTTAAACATGACAAACCAAACGCCCATCATTTGTGGCTGCCATACTATGCTTTTCCTCCCTTACCTACCCAGTCTCTCCCTAAATTCTCTAAATGCATATAACATGAAGGCATCGTTAATCCAATAGAAGAAGCCATCCCTCTGGTAGAAGGAGTGTTTATGTTTTTTCTTTATCTGTTATAACAGCAAAAATAGTCTCCCAAAGTATAATGGCAGGTTGTATTTTGTAAAAGTGGTCTGTGGAATGGACATTCGCTTTGGCTTGCTCATCTTTGTGAATAAGATGACTCTTTAACAGGCTGGCATGCAGGTTCCTCTCCTGGCAATAGTGAGGGTAAAATACAAACAGTATTTTCATATATTGTCAAGTGTTTGGAGAGCCGATGCCTATGATTTTAATATTGTCTGAATTACATTCTGTACCTCACTGAGCACTTAAACATGGGTGGAAGTCTCACCTAATTCTCTAAAACTTATTTTTATTTTTACAAAGAGGCAGTCATCACCCTTCCTGTTACTGTTGTATGGCCCTTTTAACTTTTGTAAAGCATGCTTTTAGAGGTGTTCAATAAATAATCAAATGAGCCCAATCAGATCCTGGCAGGAAATAGAGTCAATGATAAATACCAGAACCTAATAGCAGAACCTGGATCACATTCTTCACACAAACAACTATTTCTCTGTCTGTCTGTCTGTCTGTCTGTCTGTCTCTCTCTCATATTCATATATATGTATATATGTGTGTATATATGTGCTAATACATTTATAAAGACACAAAATATACTTTATATTTTATATGTATGTAGTAGAATGATAATACTAAATATTTTTAAGGATATATTAAAAGAGGAACCCTAGAAGCCCTGGTAGAAGATTCTAAGTTGAGTCGAGGTCTGCTGTATTTAAAGAGTGTTTGCCATTAGTCTTGAGAGGCTAAGAGGCTATGAACTGTTAGGTAGGTAGTATGGCAAGATGTAACAATTAGAAGTAAATCTTCAGATTTCTTTGTTGGGGATGCCTCAGGGTTTCTATAAAGAAACACCATGATCAAAAGCAAGTTCTGGAAGAAACGGTTTATTTGGCTTATACTTTCACATTGCTGTTCATCACAGAAGGAAATCAGGACAGGAACTCAAACAGTGTAGGATCCTGGAGGCAGGAGCTGATGCAGAGGCCATGGAGGGGTGCTGCTTACTGACTTACTCCTCGTGGTTTGCTCAGCCTGCTTTCTTATAGAATCCAGGACCACCGGCCCAGGGGTGGCACCACCCATAAGGGTTGGACTTATGGAGCTATCCTCTCAACTTAGGTTCCCTCCTCTCAGATGACTCTAGTTTATGTGTCAAGTTGACATAATACTGGCCAGCACAGTTGGATTTGCATGAGCAGTAATCAAGTAGCAGTACATTGCTTTGATGCAGGTGTGTTAAGAAGTGTAGAGGGCGCTTGAAAACTGTCTCATGACAGACCAATAAAGAAGGTTCAGTCTGGGCAGGATCCTTGACTGAAAAATTATTAAAGTAGCCCCCTGGGAGGATGAAAGACTCCAGATCAGAGTCAAAGAGGAAGGAAGGAATATGCACTAAGAACTTCATTGTTGGATCCCTTGGAAGGTGTGACAAGGGTCCTTGGAGGTGAATTCCAAGTCATGCTCCTAGGACACAGAAATGATAGTTAAGACAATTTAGAAAAGGGATAGTGTTCGCCTATTTGTTCTATAGAATGTTCCTTCTTGTGGTGTCTCACTGCTGTCAGAAGACGTTCTATGCTCAGGGAAGGTTGGAATACACGGAGACAACTTAAGGATAAAGTTAAATAGTAACTGTAAAACATAAACAGTGCTCAGTGTTTTCCAAATGTACCAAGTTAGGGATTAGGTGTTTTCTTGATTAGTTGATTGGTTAGAGCGCTGTGGGGGAATACACTTCTGAAGATTATTTCAGGAGAGAGAGAGAGAGAGAGAGAGAGAGAGAGAGAGAGAGAGAGAGAGAGAACATGTGTACATTAAAAACAAGAGTGATGGCGCCTAGGAAAACATACATTGGACAGTGTAGACAGTGTGCTGTCACCAGTGACCAGACCAGGCTGGGGAATATTGACGTATGACAATAACTGAAGTGGTGGGGTCCTCTGATTTGTCAAGGAGGACATCTCCTCTCTTTGGACTTGATATGACAAGAGTCTTATGCTAGGTTTTGTGAGGGCGTGGATGATACCCCAAGCTCCCTGCTTTACCCAGCAACCACTTACTAACCTCAAATTTTGTGAGGGTAAGAAAATAATGAACGTCTAGGTCTTGCTCAATTTCTGAAACAGAGGTACTTAAACTGCCAAATGTTTTAGAATTGACAAGTGCTTTTAAAGCAGCCAGGAATCACTTAAGGCTTTAACTGTGGTTAGGCAAAGAGGTTCAGCAAATTTGGATTCTGAATTTCTAAAACAACTCAGATAAGTGAAAGTCATCTGAATAACTCCTAAATCTTAAGTTCAATTTCATAATCAGAAAAAATTTACTATCTTTGAACTTTTACTTTTATGTATTTATTTTGCTTCTTTAAGGGCAGATTTTGCTGTGCTTCCCAAACTGGCCTTGAATTCAACAATCCTCCTGCCTCGGCATTCCCAAGTGCTGAGATTTATAGGCACGAGCCACCATGCCCAACAGAAGGTTCTTCTTAGCATTTTGTTTTTCTCATAGTTTCAGAGAGTCCTCCCCAAAAAGCTGGAATTGACATCTCAACACAGGAAGTGTTTCAAAAGCAAACCCTGACCCTGGACCAGAAAGAACTACATGTACTAGGCCATGCCTTTTAGTTTTAGAACTTCAAGATATGTTTTACTGTGGCATATCTTCTGTTGGTATCATACAGTTGAAGTGGGGTCCACCAAATGCAAGCAAATTGGCAGTCACACACAGAATGGAGAACCTTCCAGTGGGGGCCCACAAGGCACTCCATTTTAAGGACAGCTCTTTATATTGGTTCTTTTTTGGCTCTGACATGCTTGGCTCCTATCCTTCC
Organism: Alexandromys fortis; assembly: GCF_014885135.2. NCBI lineage: Eukaryota > Metazoa > Chordata > Mammalia > Rodentia > Cricetidae > Alexandromys > Alexandromys fortis. The sequence goes on along the minus strand of NW_026068029.1, from coordinate 1,177,039 downwards.
CTACTGAACACCAAGAAGACTTTTCATAATGCCATGAGTCATTACATGTTCATGAAAGGACTTTGTGAAAATAAAGATAAGAGTTTTTTTAATTAATTTATTTATTTTATATACAACATTCTGCCTTCATATATGCCTGCATGCCAGAAGAGGGCACCAGACCTCATTACAGATGGTTGTGAGCTACCATGTGGTTGCTGGGAATTGAACTCAGGACCTCTGGAAGAGCAGCCAGTGCTCTTAACCTCTGAGCCATCTCTCCAGCCCAAAGATAAGAGTTTTGGTGGAAGACACAAGCTGCAAAACTGTAGATACAATTGCATATAAATACGGTTTTGTGCTGCCTTCCATTCATCCTGTGTCCTGTATCTCTCCATCTCCTGGAGATGAGTAGGGTGACTGTGCTGCACTCTTGGGCACCCCTCAACACACTACTGTGGAGAACCAGCTCCACAAAGGTGTCGCTTTAGTGCTTAACAACTCCCTGCCTTCTTGTCCATTTACTTGCCGCATATTGAAGAAACTCTAATGAATCCATAATGGACAGAAAGAGAAAAGGTACTATCAGATGCTAGTGTTATATAAAGAATAACACTAAGGAGCCATCTTTGAACTTTAGTTTTACCCTTGGGTTTGCCTTTGTGTGTGTGCATGAGTAATGGCTTCATGGAGTTTCTCAGACAATCCCATACTTCCTGGACAGCAGCTGTTAGCATGCAGAGAGTCCCTACCCCTGCCCCAGTGATCCTGGCTGCCTTTGGATTGCAAGACTTGTGTGTAATGGTCTTTGGAAAGGGGACTCTCAGAGATGGGATTTAAGCATTGACTTGTTATTAGAAACTTTTTTCCACTCAAGGGAGTTTGCACCTGAATTATAACAGCAGAGGAGTGCTTTTGTACATGCGATTTGAGCAGGATTCCACAGTCACAAAGAGAACAGATACATTCGTCATTTGGGAACTGGATTTCCCTGGACTCAATCCCAGTGATTGTCTTTGTCTTGGCATATAAAAAGGAAAGTGTTACTTACTCTACTAATTGAAATCATATGGTACTTATCTGTTCTGATGCTGTATTGCTGGATCCTGTGGAGCTAGAAGCACATGTATATGAAATCTCCCTCCCTCCCTCCCTCCCCTGCATTCACCAAAATTTGTTTTGTGCTCTTGACAAGAACTAAAGGGAGATGGATTAATATTATTAAATATTCAAAGGAATAGATTTTTTAAATTGAGTTTTATTTTAATTTAATTTTTTTTTTGCATTATACGGGTTTAGTCTGCATGGGTGTGCACCATGTACATGCAGTGCCCATGGAGGCCCGAAAAGTGCATCAGATCCCCGGAACTGGAGCGACAGTTGTAAACTGATAAGAGGATGCTGGGAATTAAACCTGGGTCCTCTTCAAGAGGAGGATGTGCTCTTAACCACTGAGCCAACTCTTCAGCCCTGGATTTATTTTTAAAGATGTATTTATTATTTTTATTTATGCTTACATGAATTTAAATGCACCATGTTTATGCAGAAGCCCTCAGACTCCAGAGGACATTGGATCCCCTGGAACTGAAGTTACAGGTGTTTGTGACTCACCTGATGTAGATGCTAGAAACCAAACCTGGGTCTATCTGCAAGAGCAGTTAGGTGCTCTTAATCACTAACCCGTCTCTCTAGCCCCTAAATTAGATTTAAAGTGGAGTTCAGGCTGTAGGCAAGAGAGACAAAAAGTGATACCGATGTGATAATTGCTGCATTTTGAAGCATATCCAAAGCGTTGGCCTGTTTGTGGAGTATTCAGCTCCGTGTGGTCCTCTGTGTACATATCTACTGCCATCCCAAGTAGGGGCTGCTGAGTCAGGGAACAAGCACACCTGATCACCATGGAGGCCCTGGCTGGGAAACGTTTAGGGACTTGCACAAAAGGCAAAAGGAAATGGAGGACCAAGCTAGAGAGCAGAACTTGAGACTCTGTTCCTTCTGAAGTCACGCAGTGAACTGAGGCTTCCAGCTGGTCTCTTAGGAACTATGCCTTGTTCCAGCCACGGCAGCACAATGCCCAGGTGCTTCATTGGGCATGTCCTGGACAAACCATCTTCCTTATGCTACTCAGGAGGGTGAGAAGCTGCCAGGCTGAGAAAGAGGCATTAAGAAAGGCAGAGGTCCTGAGTCCTCTGCCACAATCAGGCATAAGCATGATCTTTGCTACCTCCCAGGTGCATGAGAGCCCCTGTTTTATTTGTGCATGGGGGGGCTGCTTTGCAGCTGAGCTTCAGCTATATATGATGTCGATGCACATGTGTAGTTTACATAGCAGCATTATGTGCTTAAATCAAGAGAAGAGAGAAATGGAGAGGGAGTAGCATTAACAGATGTTTAATACTGTTTCTAAGTATGGAAACAGGAACCAGAGTTTTTAACCCAATAAAGGACATTTAATTCTCACTAATAGAATTCCTGCTACGTCAGGGTCAGTGGTTCTCAAACTGGAGCATGTATCAGAGTCCCACGGAGGGTGTATCCCCTCAGAGGCTGCTGGGCATCATCCCCAGGGTTTCTGATTGAGAAGGTCTGGGGCCAAGGCCTGGGAATATGCCCAGTTGACAAGTTTTCAGGCTTTGCCAGTTAACTAGCCAGTGTAGCTTCTAGCAGAGAGAGAAGCGCCACAGTGCCCTCCATCTCTGGAACCCCTGTGGGACCCGACTGAATGGGGAGGAGCGCGGCTTACCCTCTGGATTTCTGATTGTGGTCCACAAAGGCAAAGGATGTAAAGTTCACCATCCCCCAGAAGATGAGCATAATACAAATTTCACTGGGACCCCTATTGCTGGGACCCATTGAAGTCAGTACACTGGAATTTTTCTGAAGCATTGAAGAAAAAAGGCAGAGTGTGCATTCGTTTTGTTCTGTAAGTGCATTTAGCAAATAGTGTTTCTGGGTGTCTGGTGACTTGGACTTTCTGGTAAATCAGGATGTCATGCATGAAGGCAGCACTTTCTTTGGCTCCCAAAGGAGAAATTACAAGGATCTGAAATCTGCAAGGCTTTCTCCAGAAGGCAGCATTTCTGCTTTAAAGCCCAAGCTATTCATTTGATGTCTCCGCTTTGTGATTGTTTATTAGTTTCTTTGTTTTAGGAGCGTGAACAAAGCTAAGATGGGCAGCAGCCCCTTGCTGGTACTGTATTTCCAGACTCCCTCTTTTCCCCATTGGTGATAACTGAAGTTTTCCTTGCTTTTGTTTGCCTCTCCCTAATGTGTTAATGGGAGTAAAGCTTTATTCCAGCCTCTGCCAAACGAAGGGAGGGGCAAAGAGATTGGCAGGCATGCTTCCAGCAGTATGGATGAAGAATGAAGCTCCCAGAGCTTCCAGGTTCCCTTCTGACTTTTCAATATAATCCCCAAACTGTTTCTTCATCAAATTTGACCTTCTAGCAGAAGAACATCAAACATATTTTTTTTAAAAAAAACTTCCTTGATATTTCCTTGAAATCATAAAATACTATTCGTTTGAGTACTTAGTGGTAGAAGAATGGCTTATTATTTGGGGTTTTCATTTTTTTATCCAATATAGAAAGCCTTGTGGCACTAAATGAAAATGTCACCGTGTAAAATGCAAAGGCTTTCTGTCACAAACGTTTTTAAAAATTCATGAAGGTCTGAAGATTTGATTTATCTTTTCCTCTTTCTGTGATTTATTCATATTTAATGTTAGTTTCAACAATCACAACATGAAGAACCTTTTCAAATAAAAAATGGCAAATGAGTTTCATTTGAAGAAAAAAACCAACCGTGCCAGTTTTTAATGACGCAGTTTATTGTTCTTCCCATGTTCACGGGACAGAAAGTTTGTTTTTCCCGGTGGCTTCATTGTTGGGAATGTCAATTCACCTGGCTATTTGCGTGTGGCAACGGTTTCTCTCATGTCAGTGGACACTTGTCATTGGGCATCAATCATGTTTACAGGGGAGCAAGGGCAGAAAGAAGAGTGGGAACAGCTCTCACCTCTGGAACGGTTGAGTTGGCTTGTTCCTGTGTTTGATTTAGGTTCTGAACTGCTGGGTAGCCTGTGACCTCAGGGACATCTTTAGGCAGGGACAGTCTTTCCTAAGGATGATCCGTAAATAAGAATAATAGAATTAGCTTCAAATGAAGTAGAAGAGGAAGTCAGAGCAGACTCAAAGTGTTTGGCTTTTTTTTTTTTTTAACTGATCAATGGACATTGGGTCTGAGGTGTCGACATTTAGGTCTTGGAGGACTAACCAACTGGTAGGAATGGAGCTGAAGACCCTCCTTGCTTTTGTTTTATGAGATAGGTATATTCTTCCTAAAGGACAAGAAATGTTTGCTCACACCCACAAGGTAAATGGTTTCTTAGATGGTAAAAAAGGACTTAATGAAGGCCCAATGGTTCTGAACAGTCTAGCTCCTGCCTGTCTGTCCACCTTCCTATTCTCCCACCCGTTCTTCTGCCTCTCGTCTCTGTATTCCTTCCCTTTGTTTTTCCTACTTGTTCTCATTCTTCCACTGTGATCTTATGTTAGAGCATCTGCACCGGGCCTCCATAAATTTTATCAACTTGTCATAAAATGAAGGAAACTGCACCAGTTTTTTTTTCTGTTCAAAATAATAAGAGACCTGTAAAAAGTATCAAGAGAGGAAGATAATAGAAGGCACAAAGAGTCTTCAAAGAAAAAGCCCTTTTTTTCTTCTTTACCCCTTTGTTTGTCACTGAGGACAAAATCCATTAATGTGTGGCAGCCAATCCACAGAGCAGTCTCAGTTCATGGCTGTGGTTTTCAGAACCAGGTCTGGGGGGTTTCCCACTGTGGTTTTGATTTTGTTCCTTTGCTCATAAAGAGAGTCATCCTGATGTGTAAATCTTCTTGTTTCCTCCTCAGACAATTGGGAAGAAGTTACCTCCAGCCACGTCAACTCCAGATCCATCAAAACCAGAAATGGACAGCAGGACAAAGGGTGAGTTTCCATAATTACCAAATTCTTTATAGACCTCTGAAAGCTTTTGTGTATCCATCCATTAAAAAAAAGCACACAAATGTGTCTCCTTAGACAGCCATGAGCGTACTGGAAGGACAAGTTAAAATCAGAATTCTTCTGTTTTTCATGGGGGCAGTTTGGTCCTTTCCTGCCACATCCATTGCAGCAACATGCAAAGTTAGAGTTTGTCCATATATCTGCAGGTTAAGTGACCCAAGAACTTCAGAAAGTGCGAACTAAAGCACATCAGAAATTGCTGGATCCTCATTAGCTAGGCCTAACCACTTAGCCATCATTACTCTCCTTTCACTTACTTAGGCGGAGGCTGTTCGTTCATTTCCCGGCTGCCCAGACCTGAAATAATCACATAAAAGCTCTATTAATTAAAGACACTACTTGACCTTTTAGCTCAGGCTTTTTGTTAATTAACTGTTACATCTTAAACTAACCCATTCCTATTATTTTGTATTTTACCACGAGGCTCGTGGTTTGCTGGTAAGGTTTTGGGGCTTCTGTTTCCTTTGGCAGCTATTCTCTCTCTCTATCTCTGTTTAAATTTTGAACAGGCAGTCTCCTACTATACACTTATGCTGGACTCCTGAACACATCTTTTTAAAAAATAGTTTTATTTCTAATTATGTATATGCATGTGTTTCTGCGTGGGGATATATGCACATGAATGAAGGTACCTGCAGAGAGCAGAGGCATCTGAGTTCTGGGAACTAGAGTACCAGTCACTTATGAACCACCTGGTATGGGGATGCTGGGACTTGAACTCCAGTCCTCTGCAAGAACAGTACACACTCTTAACCATTTAGCCATCTCTCCAGCCCCACATCTATTCTTGAATGTCTTCAAGTGTTCCTATGGTATCTTCAGGTAAGAGACTCAAGTCTTTTGGACGGGCTAGGCTAGTAGATGGGAAGAGATTAGTTTCATTTTAGATTGATGCTATCCAATAGGTCAATCACATGAACCGTGTATACAATTTAAAAATTTCTGATGACCACATTAAAAATTGGAAGCTAATTTTAATGTATTTAGGTCAATATATATGCACACATACATATATACATACATACATATATAACCTTATATATAACCAATTATTCATATATATATAACTTTTTCAATATGTAATCTCTATAAAACTATTAGTAAGATGTTGTGCTTTTCTTCAGTGTTTTGTCTTCACAGTGTTCTATGTGGTTTGCAGGTATTGTGTATCTCAGTTTAGAGTAGCAGCCACATTTTCGAGTGTTCATTAGTCACGTGTGCCCACGGGTGACCATGTTGGACAGTGTATTTTAAGAGGAATGTTGAAGCCCTTGACAGAAAACCACAGCTCTCACAGATATAGTCTCTGCTGAGCCAAATATGAGTGGCCATGGCCTAGGAACATGCATTGAGGTTGCTCAACATGACATGTTCCAATACAGAAACAGTGGCCTGAGCCCTTTTATAGCCACAGAGCAAATGAAAGTCCTAAGTCAAGGCTTTCCACAATACTTCAGTGGGAACAGCAGGTAGGCAGGCTAGGTTTTAGATGTTCTCTGATGACATTCTTAGCTTTTGCATTCGTGGATGCTAGTGATCTGCTAAGTGTATTTTACAAAAGTTTTGCCTTTGAAATTTCCCCAATACAGAGGTAGATAGTACATAGTTATTAAGAGAAATGAAGATAGCCCAAGATAATTTTGATTCTCAAAGATCTATACTGTTCTATCTTTTCACAGTCAAAATTTGAAACAGTAGGTCAGCCTTGTAGAGTCTTCAACATATATGTGACATTTTTTCTGGGAACTTCAGTTTATAGGGCCAAAGATGGCTCCTTGATCTAGGGGATGTACACAGTTGCAGATGACGGCTCCCTTAGGCATGTGGTAGAATGCCGGCCCTCCACCATGCCTTGTTCAGTCATATGAATATCAGTAAGCCCCATCAATGTACCTGACTCTCCAGAAGCATTATGGTCAGGGAATTGGTTATTCACAAAGCAGGGATTTAACAGAGACTAGATGGAGTATTTTGTCTTAAGAGTCCTATGAGGACCAGTTGTTATTAGCTACCAACATGACCCCAGACAAATTACTTGCTTTGATTTCTCTGGTCTTTATTCTCATGGTTTGCTTTATGTATGCAGTCAGAGTGTTGCACTAGACAAAGAAAAGCCCTTAGGTTTCTCCCAGCATCTTCATCCTCTCAGTCAGTCCTAAAAGCGTTAGGATCCATTGTGGAAGGTTTTTCCACTCCAAAGCATTGAGCAGCCTGAGAGACAAAAGGAAGACAGTTCTGTGAGAGTGTGCATTATTGTTGGAAATCGATGTTAATACGCCTGTCAGTGGGCATCGGGCCTTGAGGGATTTGCTGTTTACTCTTGGGCATTTTCCATGGATCTGAGGATAAGAATTTTCACAGCTGAATTTTACTGTACACATTCTCCATCTGGCCTTCCTTGCCAAGAGAAAATTTCAGGGTAATTGCTCTCCCATGATTGCCATTTAGTAGAACCCCAGGCCATTAGAATTCCTCCAACTTTTGAATCAGTTCCCTGTTTCTGGATGCTGATGCCATATCTGTGTTCAGGTAGGTTTCAGAGTGCTGAGCAGCCTTTGGAAATGACCCTGGGCTTGCTATCCAGGCAGCTTCATTGCTTCTTCCTTCTGGCCTGAAGTAGAAACCATGGCAAAGGATGCCCAGCAGCACAGAGGAGAGCTGCTTCTTCCTGCCAGCTGTCTCCTCAGCACACTAAACCACAAGCTCACATCAGGATCCAGAGTTAGGATGACTCAAAAATACTCATGTGAGTTGATATTTTTTGAGTGATCCAGATTTATTTAAGCAGGGAGCATTCTCCCCACCCCACCCCCAAATAAAAGGCTTTTATGATACTGAAATTCATCAGCAACTCATGCTGAGGAACAGATTGCCATAATTTTCATAACAAGAGGAAAACTATCTAAATATTCATAACAAAGTACCCCGAGGTGCCTTCAGCTTATCACATCTGGTGTCTCCCTTTTTCTTATAACAATTGGTGCAGATTTGTGATCTCTGCAGGGTAGAAACATGGCCTAAAAGACAGACCTCTTTAGCATTAGCATCTTTCTGAACTATTAGTTCAAACTTCCAGATTCAGAAGGCACTAGATCAGTGTTTCTCAACCTGTGTCAAATGACCCTTTCACAGGGGTCAGATATCAGATATCCTGCATAGCAGATATTTATAGTATGATTCAGAACAGTAGCAAAATTACAGTTATGAAGTAGCAACAAAATAATTTTATAGTTGGGGTCACCATAACACGAAGAATCACTGCTCTATATGTATAAGTAGATTTGGAAAGTAAAACTTCCTGGCAGAGAACCTAGAAACAACCTAGATGCCCTTCACTTGAAGAATGGATGAAGAAAGTATGGAATATATACATATTAGAGTACTACTCAGCAGTAAAAAACAAGGACTTCTTGAAGTTTGCAGGCAAATGGATGGAAATAGAAAACACTATCCTGAGTGAGGTAAGCCAGACCCAAAAGGAGGAACATGGGATGTACTCACTCATATTTGGTTTCTAGCCATAAATAAAGGACATTGAGCCTATAATTCAGGTTCTTAGAGAAGCCAAATAAGAAGGAGAACCCAAAGAAAAACATATAGGCATCCTCCTGAATATTAACCTTCATCAGGCGATGAAAGGAGACAGAGACAGAGACCCACATTGGAGCACCGGACTGAAATCTCAAGGTCCAAATCAGGAGCAGAAGGAGAGAGAGCACAAGCAAGGAACTCAGGACCACGAGGGGTGCACCCACACACTGAGACAATGGGGATGTTCTATCGGGAACTCACCAAGGCCAGCTGGCCTGGGTCTGAAAAAGCCTGGGTGAAAACCGGTCTCGCTGAACATAGCGGACAATGAGGACTACTGAGAACTCAAGAACAATGGCAATGGGTTTTTGATCCTACTGCACCTATTGGTTTTGTGGGAGCCTAGGCAGTTTGGATGCTCACCTTACTAGACCTGGATGGAGGTGGATGGTCCTTGGACTTCCCACAGGGCAGGGAACCCTGATTGCTCTTTGGGCTGACGAGGGAGGGGGACTTGATTGGGGGAGGGGGAGGGAAAGGGGAGGCAGCGGTGGGGAAGAGACAGAAATCTTAAATAAATAAATAAATAAATAAATAAATAAATAAATAAATAAATAAATAAAAACTTCCTGGCAGACTTTGTACAAGGTGGGATCAGGTATCGGAATAAAGTATGATAGGAGGTGGGAGAGGGATACAGGCTAAGTCTTGCCTGTTATACCTCACTCAGTAACTGGACATGTGCCCCACCTCTGAGATCACTATTGTCATTGACTTGCCACTTAGAAATTGTCTGTGGTAGAGACATATAGTAAGTACCTTGTTGTCATCATTAGATCATTGATCCTTCCAGGTTTAAGACAGATACTATATTTGATTTTTCCATGATGCAGCCTAGAACAGTGCCATCGACTCACTGAGTATATAGCGAGTGGAGATTGAGTAAATAGAGCCTTTTAAAGGACTCATGACATTGTGGGGGTTTTGCTCACGCATTCTGGGCCCGGGGATTTGGACACATCCCATATGAAACACATCTCCTTACTCATTGATGTCTCCATTGCTCAGTCTCCCCAAAGTTTTCTCTCTTCCTAGAAAGCACTCCACTAATCTGCTCTCTAGATTCACAGTGAGGGCCTTCCTGTGATGGGAGTCAGCTATCTAAGCTGTTTAAAGTCAGCCTTTCAACTTCGGTCCTCTTGGAGAGGACAGGCTTCCTATTTTCCCGATGGCTAGCCTTTCTCCCAGTCTCCAGGCATTTCATCTGAGCAGGAAAGAACTGCCCATGAGAATAGTAGCGCCTGGGCCTCACCCTGAGGTACAACAGAAAGGTTTTGCTGCTCAGGTTGCATTTTATTCTTTTGAAACAATGCTTCTCTTTTAAACATGAGAGCAAAAGGTGTTATAATTAATACTTGTGACATGATTGGAAAGGCAAACTCCCAGCAGTGTCTAAGATCAAAGGCAAGTGAACCATCAGTTTCTTTCTAAGGGGAGCTGGTGGGTTGGAATTGGCAAACACACTTTCATTTCCATGTCTGACTTTAAGTGTAGACTAAGGTGGGACTTCCATGTGGGCCAGATCATTCTCTGTTGTGGGGACTTTCCTATGGGCATCACAGAGAATTTAGCAGCCTCCCTGGCCTCTGTTCAATAGATGCCAGTTGCACCTTTTTCTCTCCAGTTGTGGCTATCAAAAATGTCCAAAGGTATTGCCAATGTCCCTTGGAAAGCTGTGTTGAAATAAGAGTGGCGAGGCTGCGTCCCCGGCACCCGGCCGCCCACATGGCTAGCTTATGCCCGAAATAATTACATGGAAACTATTTTTTAAACACTGCCTGGCCCGGCTAGTTTCAGCTTCTTATTGGCTAGCTCTTACATATTGTTCTAACCCATTTCTAATATTCTGTGTAGCCCACGAGGTGGCTTACCAGGGAGGATCTTAACCTGCATCTGTCTGGAGTGGGAGAACCATGGCGACTCCTTGACTCAGCTTCTTTTTTCCCAGCATCCTCTTCTGTTTACTCCACCCACCTAAGGGTTGGCCTATCAAGGGGCTTAGGCAGTTTCTTTATTAATGAGAAATCACTCCCACATCAAAGCTGTCTTTGTCTGTTCTGTATTCTGTTGCTATAGTAGAATACCACAGACTGAGCAGTTTATAAATGACAGAAGTGTATTTGCCTCATGCTTCTGGAGGCTGGGGGAAGAAAGATACAGGAAACATATTTGGTGAGGGCCTTTGAGCTTTGGTGAAAAGTATCTCATGGGCCAGAAAGAATAAGAGGTTGGGGATATGAGTTGGTGGAGTATTTGTCTACTATGCACAAGACGCTGGGTTCAATTCTCGGCAGCACTCAAAATGACATGGTGATGCATGGTTTTGTAATCACAGCACTCTAGAAGTGAAGATAGGAAGGTCAGGAGTTCAAGACCATCCTCAGCTGCACAAGTTTGAGGTCAACCTGGAATATATGAGATTCTGTTCCAAACAAAACAAACCAGGCTGTCAAAAGGGCTCAGTGGATAAGAATGCCTGCTTTGCAAGTATGAGGACCTGACTCTGTTTGTTTGTTTGTTTATGGTTTTTGAGACAGGGTTTATCTGTGTAACAGCTCTGGCTGTCCTGGAACTTGCTTTGTAGACCAAGCTGGCCTCAAATTCACAGAGATTCTCCTGCCTCTAACTCCCAAGTGCTGGGACTAAAGGTGTGTGCTACCACCACCCGGCAGGACCCGAGTTTAACTCTCCAGAACCTACATATTAAGTCAGTCATGGCTGCACATGCCTGTAACTTTAGTGTTGGGAAGTGAAGACAGGAAAGACCTGGGAGTGTAAAAGTTCAGATAGTTTTTGGCCAGCCAGCCTACCCAAAATAGTGAGCTTATGACTTGCTGAGAGAACCTATCCCAAGGCAATAAGGCAAAGGCGATAGGAGACAATACCAACATCCTGTTCTAATCTTCATATGCATGTCTGTGGGCACACACATACACACACATACATGCCTCTCACACTGCACGCATATACACATAAAGAGAAAAGATTGAACTCATAATCTCTAGCCCCTTTTATAATCATTAATTCATTTCTGAGAGTAGAGTGCTTATTACTTAAAAGCCCCACATTAAGAACCATCTCTTGACATTCTTGCATTAGTGATTAATTTGATGAATGCACGGACTTTATAGGACACATTTCCGCAGCACAGCAGAGCCCCCAGTTTTGAACTACTGATGTACTTGTACTAAGCTCTATTAGGGTGATTTTGCAAAAACCCTGCTCCTTGATGCATAATTGACTCATTTATTGACTTTATAATAAACCCAGTATATGTTTAACCCCTCCTGCTACCCCAAAATATGACCCACACAGAGCTGGAGGTCTTGTCTGAATATAGTGTGTAGCACAACCAGCCCCGGTACCACTACTGCACTGGTCCCTCCTCCCTGTCCCTGCTTTTGCCGGGCTCCTCCCTAGTACTGCATCTTAGCTAATAGACATCACTAGACAGTTCTTCTCACAGTGTGTTTCAGGACCAGTAGCAGCAAAAGCACAGCCTGGAAACCTTGTCAGAACTGCCAATCTGCAGGGCCTGCCCCCAAGTCAGAGACTCTGCTGGTGGAGTCCACTGATTTGTTTCTTCAAGCGCTATTTCTGGGGTTAATGTCCACTCAAGTATGAGAACCTCAGACTGAGACCAGGGTACTTTTAGCTTCCCTGATAATGGGGATGAGCAGAGCTCTTCTTTAGTAGAAAGATTCCTCAGATCCCAGGAAAGGGATCTAAGTAGCTGTAGGAGCAGGTGTTCCGCTTTGACCTTAGCAAATGGCTGTAAACTCCCCCAAGTCCTAGAGCGCTGTGTAAACTCCACTGCCATTTTACCCGGGAGAGGTGGGCCTCTGTGTCTCTGACATTGGAGGTTACTTCCCTGTTTTTGACATTCACGTGTTTTGAGCTGGCCGTGACTCTCCCTTCTCCGCTGTCAGCATGTCAACAACTAGACTTAGGCATGCTTCGTTTCTTCCACTTTATTATAAGCTCCCTGACAGGCAGATACTAGTCTTATTTACCTACGTCTGTTGTCCTCAGAGCATGATAGCATACTACCCCTACATGAAATCCCAGAGTATTAAAAGTTCGGAAAATAAAAAGGTTTTAGTGCTTGTAGGGTGATAAAACTAAGCGTGGGCTGACATATACCTGTGTGTTATTTATTCCCTCACATGGAGCAATAGGTCATCCATTTGCTGCAGAATTTTAATGATTGAGCATAGCATAAGACCCAAATAGTGAATATTAATTACATCTAATATGGCATATGAAGCATATTTATTTGAAAATTTGAATAATCCTGTACTCGGGAGTTCTGCCTAAAGTTATAAATTAGTAGTGTCTTAGATAATACATACCAACTGAAGGGAAGAGTATCTGATTATAATGTTAGGGAAACTCAACATTACTGAGTTGACATTCTGAGTGTGTGTGTACGTGCACAAGGGCACAGATGTGCTTGTTTTTGTACATCTGGCAGTCAAAGGACAACACTGAATGTTCTACTCTACTTTGTTTCTGGAGACATGGTTTCAGTGAACCTAAAGCTTGCCATTTCAGCTAGACTGGCTGGCCAGAGAGCCCCAGGATTTGCCTGTCTTCCCGACCTTCCCTACCCCTAGCCATCACTGGGTTTTCAGGCAGGTGCATGGCAGCTTTTCCAGGAATGCTGTTTGTCTGGTTTTGGTCCCCATCTTACACAGCAGGCATCTTTCTCACTGAACATTCCTCTAGCACAATATACTCTTTCTTTTATAATGTCTCAAGGGAAACTAAAACTCTGATTTTAGACATGGCAAAATACTTTCCACTGCTACCTAAAGCTCTGGTGAGTGTTCATTCTACCAGAGTCTGAGCACATGGGCTCCTAATCTTCAGAGGTTGAAAGTGAGCCCAGAGAGTATTCTGGATTTAAAATTATATCCTCACATGTATGTGTTCAGGTTGCAAAAATGTTTATTTTGTTTGTTCTATTCTTATTTTATTTTTTTAAGCAGAAAGATATTTTTTGCTTGTTTGTTTTAAGGTGTTTTCTTTCTTTTACCCCATTATAAAACCAGATGAAGGGAGTCATGGAATGTGATCATGTGAATTCACTTCCTTTAATGGTCTGCTTTTAATAACATGTAAATTTCCCAAAGTCTAGAGATTGAAATCATGTTTTGGGGAGAGGGACGATGAATCATGCTTGAAGTTCTTGGTGATTCTTACTTGAGCAAGTTTTTTAAGAATTTGAAAGCTGGCCATGCGTGTCAGTACACATCTGCAAGCCCAACACTTGGGAGCCTATTAGGAGACTCACCACAAAGTTCAAGATCAGCTTGGACTCTATGATGAGTTTGAGGCCTTGCATACGTTACATGAGATCCTGTCTCAAAAGCAAACAAGGCCAGCCTGATAGCTCAGTTGGTAAAGGCACTTGCCACCTAGCCTGAAGACATAAGTTCCATCCCTCGAGATCACTGTGTAGATGAAGAGAACCAACTCTCACACTTTTCCTCTGGGCTCCACACGTCCTCAGTACTGTGTACATGCACACACTATTGCACACACACACACACTCATACACAATCACACACATAGACACGAATGTATGGATGGATGCATAAATGTAATAAAATTTTAAAAGTTCAAAACTGAAAGCAGGTAATTAAAGCAGTGTGAGAAGCTCTTGATCTGGGAGTAACGAGGTCAGAGCCCGTGCCCCTTCCTGCGCTGGATTCATTTGCTCTGCCCTTTTAAATGTGTCGTGTGCTTCGTTTTGTTCCATTTCTGGAAAGAAAGAATCATGGTTTCTTATCAGATTGTTTAAAGACTAAGGCAAAAAGCCTTAAGGAGAAAGTTAGCAATTTAGACTTAGGCTAGCTGATTTATTAACATAGTTTAACCACTCAAAGGAAAAGCAACAAAGTCATCTCGTTTGCTATATAAATTGTGCCTTTATTTCTTTCTGTGCATGTGTATATTCATTCTGACTTGATTTCAGTCTAATTAAATCCATCAAATTAATGAACTGATAGGAAATGCCTGCCTGCAAAAATTTATTTTAGTCCCTTTTTATCTGTTTGCTACTCATTTAAAACTTAGATTTTCTTCCCATGTCCAAAAGGATTTAGAATTGTCCTCATCTTTTAAAGCATATCAAATACCCCTTGTTTTTGAACTTTTTTTTTACACGCATATCGTCTTTCCATTCTGTGAAACACAGTAGCAGTATCTGCCACCATTGATTGATGTGCATATTTGTCTTGTTTTGTCATTTTCCTCCCCTCCCCTTTCTCAAAGCATTAGATTATCACTTCCGTGTCAAGACAGGAAGGTCTACTTGGTCTTACTTGTATATCATAGGCCCTGGCTCCAGAACTGGTTGACAGTATCTCTTGGATAGTTGTGGGTCAGAAAATATTCGAATTGAAATATGGAACAATGTACAGTGAAATTAATGTCACACTTTTGAATTTAATAATGATTTTGTATATAAATATATTTAGTTTTGAATGAATATCTTAAAACCATTGAAACCCAAACCAATGTATTTTTATTTTATGATACAGTTCAGTTAAATCACTAAAATGCTTCATAAGTAAAGATAAAATTCTTATTTTAAAATACATCATGAGAGGAGTTGGAGAGATGGCTCAGCTTCCAGAGAACCCAGGTGCAGTTCCCAGCACCCACATGGTAGCTCACAACTGTTTGTAACCCCTGTTCCAGGAAATCTGACACCCTCACACAGACATATATGAAGGCAAAGCACAAATGTACTTATAACACAAATAAATACATTTTAAACACATCATGATACAGTGTGAGTCTATGACTGCTGTATTTGCTCAGAAGTGGCTGTGGCTGGAGTGTTGAACTGTCATTGCTGGAAAGGACATAGGTCTAGCCCAGGATGGCAAAATGGATGTCCTCAGAACAGCAGTGATATACTTTTGAGGTCCTAAATAGAAGCTGGAACAACTCAATTCTCTGATCAGAGCAGAGCAGAGCTGTTTTGAGTTGTTTAAACCTTGAGATTTGGAATGCATTTAAATGGGCTAAAGATGTTCTGCTGATGTTAACTAAGCTAACCTTTCTCCTCCTTTGGTGGTCCCTTATTTTATACCTAATGGCGCTGTGGCCATGCACAGCTACCATGTGACTGCCTCAGATCATGCACTCCACAAAATCCAGCTGGGACTGAGTCCAGTTCCAAGTATCCCAACTTCTGACCCAGAATTTTCTACTTGCGGTCCATTGAGTGTTACAGTACCTGTTAGGTGTCACTCAAGGACCAATCATCAGGAAAGACACAAGAACTCTGTGTCAGTTCTGGGGATGCACGTAGTGACAAAGCCAATGGCAGAAGCCTACTTTGTAGATTGTTATAGACAGTAGCTACAGCTACAGTTACTCCTTGTCTAAAAGTAATGCTTTCAAGATAATTCTGTGTCTAATGCCTCGTAATATCAAACAGCATAACTGCATAGCAAAAATGTTCTAAAACTAGATTATGACAAGATTCGCACAAGTGTAGAAATATTTAAGCACATTAAACTATATTGTTGAAATGAGTGATTTTTTTCTTTTATCTAACATTTTTATGCAATATGTTTTGATCATATTCTTTCCCATCTCCCAACTCCTCCCAGGTCCTCCCCACCCCCCTAGCCACCCAACTTCCCTTTCTTTCTCTCTTCAAAACCTTGGGGTCTGCTTTGTCTTGTAAACTGCTCTTGGACACATGACCTGCCCTGGAATGTGGTTGACATTCCCAGTGCTGTGTCATTGGAGAAAACTGATTTTCCCTTTGCCAGTGGGTATCATTTTCAGCTTCTTGGTTAGGGATGGGACCCCATAGCCACTTCCCCCTCTCAGTTCTGGGACCCTGGCTGTCTTGAACCTGCCCTACACTTGCTACCAGTCTCTGTGAGTTTATATGTGTGTCAGCCTTGTGTCTTGTGTAAGACACTGTTTCCTTGGAGTCATCCATCACCTTAGGCTCTTGTACTCTTTCTTCTCTTCTTCTGCATAGATCCCTGAGCCTTGAGGAAAGGGGTTTAATAATGACATCCCATTTAAGACCGAGTGATCCAAAGTCTCTTGCTCTTTGTACATTGTCTAGTTTGTGTGTCTCTGTACTGATAATCATCTCCTGTGACCCCAATCTCTCATCCCCCTATTTAATCCTCCTCTTCTAGTTTCACCTTTATCACGGTAGAATGCTAAATTCTATTGCCCCTCCTTCAAACTTAGATTTATTAAAACCTGATCTTATTAAATCTAAGAGACACATGCCCTTCGTAGCTTACAGGGAACCTGTAAGTATCAAATAAAATATCCTTGTGAAATAATTTAAAGGCTCATGAGCTCTTTCTTAGCAATAATTCCATTATGGTGATTATGGTGTACTTCTATAGACTGTGCCCTGAAATAGGAAGGTGAGAGATGAAGAGAAAAGAAATGAGAGAAAAAGATATTTTTTAATAGGGTATGATGGTGAGGAGGCATATTATAGTAAGAGGATGTTGAGAGGATAACTTGTGTGAAGTTTCTCCATGTTAATAAGCTTCCTACTGGATTACGAAACAGTGGGAAACAATTAATTTGCTAAAGCTGCAGCACAAGAGACTCAGAGAAAAGGGCCCTGTGAAGCTGGTGAATTTGAAGGGAGGCTCAACACTGTCAGGACTCAGGATCAAATTCTTGCCTTTTCTCATACTGTTCAAACATGATCACAACAGTGCCAAACATTGTCTTGTCTTCCAGCAATGATAGAACAGTGTTAGAAGCCTTAAGGCCCAGTGGTAGAGTGTTCAGCTAGCATGCCCAGGCCCTGAGTACCACAAGGAAAGCGACCAAAGGCGGACAACTGTGTGCCTTTCGTCTCTAGGGAAAAAAAAAAAAAAGATCTATCAATGACATTCCTAACAGATCCCTTTTTTTCGGATTTCAGTGACTAGAAGATCACATCTTACCCCTAAACAAATCAACAGCAAGGGGGAGTGAGATAGCATTATTTGTCTATGGCCCTGTCACTCTGAACATGCCTGATCTTAGAAGCTAAGCAGAGTTGGTCCCAGTTACTATCTGGATGGAGGATTAACATTACTTTCCTGAACAGGATATACCTGAGCAAATGAGGATTCTGCAAAGTAGAAATGGGATTGGTGGTGGCTGCTGAGAAGTTAATCCACAGTGGTTGATCACATTTTATTAACCTTTTCATGGAAAGACACAGAAACATGGCATGCTCTTTCTTTCTTTGTTGGTCATGAGTAACTGATATTCTTTTTAAAAAATGTCTCTGATTTCCATCCAGAGAGTTATTTGCCAAATTGGGACTCTGTAGGGTAGTTCTTCAGTGATATTGTGTGTTTATGTTGGAAGTTTTGAGGTTAGGAAGTCATATTTCACTAGCAGAGTCAATTGGAAAATTGGTGAAGAACTGTCATTATTCAATTTAAAGATGTTTGACTTTTTCCCTCCCTTTAGAACATCTAACCAATTTGGACTTGGGGAAGTTTTTGCTATATATAATTAAATGGAGATAACACATTGATGATTCTTGTCAGTTTAGGAGTATGGTCTCAGTAGGATTTAGAATAGGTGCCTCCACACAGTGAGACAATGGGGATGTTCTATCGGAAACTCACCAAGGCCAGCTGGCCTGGGTCTGAAAAAGCCTGGGTTAAAACCGGTCTCGCTGAACATAGTGGACAATGAGGACTACTGAGACCTCAAGAACAATGGCAATGGGTTTTTGATCCTACTGCACCTATTGGTTTTGTGGGAGCCTAGGCAGTTTGGATGCTCACCTTACTAGACCTGGATGGAGGTGGGTGGTCCTTGGACTTCCCACAGGGCAGGGAACCCTGATTGCTCTTTGGGCTGACGAGGGAGGGGGACTTGATTGGGGGAGGGGGAGGGAAAGGGGAGGCGGCAGTGGGGAAGAGACAGAAATCTTTAATTAATTAATAAAGAAATAAATAAATTAAAAAAAGAAAATAAACAACAATGCAAAAAAATTCTCACATACCAAAAAAAAAAAAAAAGAGTAGTTGCCTCTCAGCAGTAGGTGCCAAAGCCATGAGAAAGCCCAGAGAACCCAAGGATGAAGGTTCATTCCATGCAGATGGGGATATAACTGCTATCTTCAAGCCACTGGACAGAAGCCAAGAACTTCTGCACAGAAGTAGAGTGATTCCCTCTCCCCGCCTTGCCATATCCACCCTAGAGCACAGTGTGTCTGCATTATGGATTGGATGATCACCTTTATTTTGCATGTCACTCTCTTTGATGGATAGGCTGCTCACCAACATAAAACATTGCATTTTGTGGTATAAGTATACTGGCAACCATGTAATTGACACTCAGGTATATAGCTGTAGGTTATGACTAGCTGCAGGAAGTAGCCTTAGAAAATATCTGAGGATAGGAAAAGCTGTGCGATGTTTGGACTCTACTGTAGACTACAGTAAATGTCTGCTCTAGAAGATACTAACTTCTTTGAGTTTTTCTTTCCACCTCTGTCCTAAGTCTTGAAAGCCTGGTTTGCCAAGTCCTCATTTCCCAAATCCCCTACAGAGGTTTTCACTATTTTTACATGGTGCTGTTTGATAACACTAACTTCATATCAGATATAGTTTCAAAGCATAAAACTCAGTAATATGTGAACTGACTTTGAATAGCCAAAGTATTTTTTTTTCCTCTTCAGCAAGGACTGTGTATTTTCTTGCCCAATAATAGCCCCATCAAAATCAAACAGGTTTGTGCAAAAAGACCATGAGGTATACATGAATAAGTTCACCTATCCTACATAGAGGTGCATAAAAATGTTTTGACAGTATTTGTTGGCTGCTCATAGTTGACTTTTTATATGCAAATGCATTGGTGATTATCTCTTTTTTATTTTTGTTTTTATTGCTTTATAAATAATGCCATTCAAAATTTCCACTTCCTCCCCTCCTCCCATTTCCCTCCTGCTCCGCCACTCACCTCCCCACTCCCCCTCCAGTCCTAAGAGAGGGCAGGGTTCCCTGCCCCGTGGGAAGTCCAAGGTCCTCCCCCCTCCATCCAGGCCTAGGAAGGTGAGCATCCAGACAGACTAGGCTCCCAAAAAGCCAGTACATGCAGTAGAATCAAAACCCAGTGCCTTTATTAATGGCTTCTCAGTCAGCCCCCATTGTCACCCACATTCAGAGAGTCCAGTTTGATCCCATACTCACTCAGTCCCAGTCCAGCTGGCCTTGGTGAGCTCCCATTAGATCAGGCACACTGTCTCAGTGGGTGAACCAACCCCTCATGGTCCTGACTTCCTTGCTCATATTCTCCCTCCTTCTGCTCTAACTGGACCTTGGGAGCTCAGTCCTAATATATAGGGTAATGAGGTAATTTTTCGTTGTTTTATTCACTGTGTTGGTTTTATAACAGATTTTTTAAAAAAGGCCCCCTTTTTTCATTTTGTAGTCTGTACAGTAAGGCAATGAGGAAAAAATTCAAATCTGCCTGTCTATATTCCTTCAGAACTTATCAGATGGCACACGTCTACTTTCTCAGGATGAAAGATGCCATGTGGCCTCTCTACCTGAGAAAAGCAAATTGGCCCATGGCATTTATGGTGTTCTGTGACTCGTGAGGGTAAAATGCAGAGACAAATATGCATGAGCCCACCATAAGCTCTCTTAGGTAGTTTTTGGAGCGGAACCCCTTCTTTATCCTCAGTAATATCCTTTAAGCATCCCTTTTTCTTGAGGTTGTTGTGGCAGGGAACCTCTCCATTTGAGTCTGCTCATTGGATGACGCCCCTTAAAGGTTGTATTTTCTTCTTTCTTACAGCCAAGGATTACTGCAAAGTAATATTTCCATATGAGGCCCAGAATGATGACGAATTGACAATCAAGGAAGGAGATATAGTGACTCTCATCAATAAGGTAAACAAAGATTCTCTCCCACTTTCTAAGCTGTAAAGTGCTTTGTAGTAGCTAGAGATGATAAGCATTCATTTTAGCCATTTTGTTTTGTTTTGAGACAGGGCCTTGTTAGATAGCCCAAGCTGGTCTTGAACTCGCCACCCTTCTGCCTTAGTCTCCCAAGTGCTGGAATCATAGACATGTTCCATCATGCCTGGCTTGCTTTGTTTTATGGTCTCAAACATGTGAGAAATATTTGCATTTTTCTTTCTGCTCAGGTTATCCTAGAAAACAAGGCAACTTGAGAACCCAGTAGGTCTCTGTCTACCTCAGGGCCAGCTGCACACCTACATGACCCTGAAGAGTCTGTTCTGGAAGGCAGCCTACTTAGCTGCAGCTTTTGCCCTCTACAGTGGCCAGGCTGAAAGCCCTGTGTCATCAGGAACCCAAGGAGGGGCTCTTAAAAGGCTGGTCATGCCTCACAAGCAGCAAAACCTTAAAGAATGTTTGCTATTCAGATCAGAGGCAGGGAGAGTGCCGGAATGAATTTTGCTTGTCTTGCTTGGGCTATAAAGGTTGGATGATTTTATTATCACTACAGCCAGAGCCGTGTGAAATGCTGGAGGGCTATAAAGTCTGCGTGAAGCAAAGCAGTTTGCGAAGGTCTTGACCACACAGCATTTCTCCTTTCATGTAATGCCACTCACCGCGCAGGTAGCTAGAAGTCATATTAGTCAAGTGCTTCCTAGAACAAACAACATTCTTCTCTGAAGTATAAGGATTTTATGATGGTTGAGTGCAACGAGAAGCCAGGCAACCTTTAAGATGCAGAAAGTAGTTTTATTCTTGTGTCCAGGCGAGTGGCTGGAAACATGGTTATTTTCTACATGCCAGGATGACTTAGACATCTCCACAGTCACCTGAGCTCTTATGGGACAGGGAAGAATTGTCAGTCTAAAAGATGCATGATACAGGAAGGGGAACAGGGAATGTGAGTTGGGCAAAGGCCCTGTGGCTCTTGCCAAGAAGCGTGGGGGGGGGACCTGCTATGGTGTCGCCTATTTCTACCTCTAGATGCTAGTGTAGGAAGTGCTCCAGATATCAAGCTTAGCAACTATCTAGTGATTGTTGGTGGGTTTTTTTTTTTTGAGGGGGGAGACTGTTGACCCTCTCATGGACTCAATGAGTGTAGAAAAGCGCTACAACTATACAAAGACCTTTCTGGAATAGTCAACTATTCCCTCCTCTGAGAATGTGTCCATCTTTTTTACCTGTGAGCTCTTCTCCCCCCACCTGGTTCAGTGTGACTCCGTGGGTGTTGAATGTGGCAGGAGGAAAGAATAGGAAGGGAACAATGCTTTTCTTGCTCCTTTCTGCAAGAAGCGGTTCCCTTCTCTCCCCACCCGCCCCTCCTCCTAAGGAGGCAGCTCTCTTCTGCAAAGTGCATTTCCTATTTTTAATCAGACCTTTAGCCAAACAAGTGGGATAAGCAAGTTGTTAAATGGGTGCGAAGCATAATGCAAATGCTTTAATAATTAGCACTGATAATTGGTTTTTAGCCATGCAGGGAAGGAATAGAGCACTTTCCCCTTATACTGACAGAATAGGGAATTAAGAAACTGCCATTCTTTGTACTGGGGGATGGACTCACTGTCTTTATTTCTGTTTTGTTCCTGGGGCGGGCAGCCTCTTTTTATTGAGACATGGTGTGTTCGTGACATTTATGAAGATTTGAGAAAAGGAAATAGCACCATGATTTCTCTTTTACCTGGAGATGGCGATTTTCCCCTTTAAGAACCTACCCTCCAGTCCTTGCCACTTGAATATGTTCTGTGCCTAAGGAATACACACATTCGTTTCTTGGTTTTGTCCTGTATGTTGCAGTCTAGGATCCAGTCTCTGGAAAGGAATCTGATTTGGGGAAGAGAGAGCTTGGTCTGAAAAGCAACCTCAACAGGTCCCAGCCATTCAGTGGGTACCCATGAACAGAAGAATGTGACAGGCTACTTTTAAGAGTGCCCTCTGAGGGCTGCACTCCGTTTCTCTGGTGGTGGTTTGCGAATATAATATGATGCTGCCATTTCCCCTATACACATTTGTTCTCTAGGCCAAGAGTCCATATGCTATTTAGACAATTGGTCCCTGATTCTGCCCCCTCCCAAGCTTCCTTCCACTCAACTTCCTGAGCATGCAAATGAGCCCAGGCTTGCTTTACTGGCCTGATGAACACTCTGAGTCTCCTCCTTGGCTGCTGAGAAGTGCCCTGAGGTGGTGAACATGGAGGGGTGCTTTTTTCCCCTGCCCCATCTACCCAACTGCTTCATCCTTAGCATCCCAGCATCTTCTTCTTAACACCCCACAACAATGTTTAATTTGTGATCCCTGTGCACCAACCAAAGTCTTCAATGACTTTCTTTGTTTTGTGGTAAAATCCAGTCTGGGGATATGCTACTTCTTCCCTCAGACATTTTGGCTTTGGAATGTGCAACTTTTCTGAGACACCTACCATATGTCCCCATTTGACTCATATGTTCTCATGGGACGGACCTTGAGCATGCACATTCCTGTAGGGATGCTGACTACCCACTGAATTGTTTTCTTTAAAAATATATATTTAGTGTATAGATGCTTGTGTTTACACATATGTGCACATGTTGTGTTCTTTTTTGCAATTTTGTTTCCTTTTTATTTATTGCACTGTTGTGTTTTTTTTGCAATTTTGTTTCCTTTTATTTATTTATTTAAAAAAGAAAAACTATCTTTTTATCATTATACATACCAATCCAAGTTCCCACTCCCTCTCCTCCTCCAATTCCCTCCACATACCCTCCCCCCAATCCAATCCTCAGAGAGGTAAGGCACATTTCTTTGGGAAAGATCCAAGGCCCTCCCTACTATATCTAGACTGAGCAAGGTATCCATCCAGAGAGAATGGGTTCCCAAAAAGCCAGTACAAGCAGTAGGGACAAATCCTGGTGCCACTGCCAGTGACCCTCAGTCTGTCCCAGCCATACAACTGTCACCCACATTCAGAGGGACTAGTTTGGTCCTATGCTGGTTCCTTCCCTGTCTGGCTGGAGTTGGTGAACTCTCATTAGGTCAGGTAGACTGTTTCAGTGGGTGTCCCCATCATAGTCTTGACCTCTTTGCTCATATTCTCATTCCTCCCATTCTTCAGCTGGACTTTGGGAGCTCAGTCCAGTGCTCCGCTGCGGGTCTCTGCCTCTGTTTCCATCAGTTGCTGGATGAAGGTTCTATAGTGATATTTAAGATCACTATTTAAGATCATCAGTTTATCTTACCTATATTATGAGCTTGTCATTTTATTCATATTATTTTATATGATCTGCTGAGAAAGCAGGACTCTTACTATCCTCTACTGATACAGACTTCATTTTCATTGTCATAAAATCTCTGCCAACCTTGACCTTGAGAGCAGCGTGTTAAGATAACGAGTCCTGTAGGCTTCCAGCTCAGGGAAGCCAAGGTTGGAGTTCCAGCATCACGGTTTCTGGTGATGTATCTTTGGGCATGTGAACTGATCTCTCCGAGCCTTAGTTTCCTCAGCTGTAAGCAAGGGTCAGAAAGCTGACGTCACAGGCCTACTGTGACTGTTTGTTAAGGTGCTGCACATGAGGCATGTCTTACAGCAGT
Organism: Alexandromys fortis; assembly: GCF_014885135.2. Classification (NCBI taxonomy): domain Eukaryota; kingdom Metazoa; phylum Chordata; class Mammalia; order Rodentia; family Cricetidae; genus Alexandromys; species Alexandromys fortis. Next base: position 1,152,857 of record NW_026068029.1, on the reverse strand, counting down.
GAATCTGCCTGTGCTAACAATAATTCTAGCTATTGTCAGCTTCCATTCTGGCTTTTCCTTTTGAAACTTTAGTAAAAGGAATTGTAGGCTCTGGGTCTGGTCCCTCTTTTCTGTTGGGGATGAATACAGGGATGACATTAAGTGGGTAAAGGTGTTTTTAAAAATCCACCTGCAATAGTTAAGAATTCAGTGGGTGAGGTTTTAGCAAGATGAAAGAAAAATATGCTGCTTTTTTGTCTGCTGAAAGTAGTAAAAATGGTGTTGAGTCTGTAAAAAAAAACCTACTGATATTGTAGAAAAATTCTTACCTCTTCTTTTAAGTTGATGAGTCACCCAGATTCGTTTGGATGATTATAAGCTAACCTAAAATGGATAGGTTCGTCACCACTGGCTAAATATGTGTTTGGATGTACCTGTACCTGTTTATTCTGTATATGAGTTGAGGTAAAAGAGCTGAAGTACTATTTTTGCATTTCGGTGTTATTCACTGTTTGAGTCTCCACTGTCCCCACATGCTAGAGCTCTTTCCTTTGCCTGTCAGCTGAGGTGATTCCCATTGCCCTGCTTTCTGTGCCCTGCCAGGAGTCACAGAGCAGGCTCTGGCCTCCTTTTCCACTCTAGGTTGTCATTTGTGTGACTTTCTAAAAAATGAGTCAGACACCTTTAGTGGGTGTCTGCGAGCCCTCTGTGGTTCTTGAAATAAGGCGCAGAGACCTGAACTATTTGTGTGTCCCTGGAAACGAGCATGAGATGTTGCAACCCAATTTGTTTTTATTTAGAAAGAAGATTTATGGATTTGGGAACATTTTTACTTGTGCAGAACACACCTGTAGTTTTTTTATTTCTAGTCTCTCAAAAATAGCTCCTGCGTCTGTGTTTCTGCCGCCTCCATCCTACTTTCCTGATTGACGTTCTGTGTTCAGGAAGGTTTCAAAGCCTCTGGGTGTGGTTTCTGGTTGTTTTTTTTTTTTTAATTCATTTTTATTTATTTAGAGACGGGCTCTCACATAGCACCAGCTAGCCTTAACCTCACTGCGCAGCTGAGGCTATCCTTGAATTCCTGGTCCTCTCCCTTTGTCTCCAGAGTTCTGGGGTTATAGGCATGTGCCACAACACTGAGCCCTGGGTTTCTAGCAGAGAAACTCCCTAGAGAAGGGCTAAGGGCAGCTTTGGAGAAAGTTTCTGGCTTCACTGTGAGGGAAGCTACTACTGGGGCATGTGCTTGCTGTGACTAGCACCCACTGAGGGCAGAATGAACACAGCTGGAACAATGGGCCTATTCTCACAGTGCTGCCCCTCCCTGAATATAGGAGGAAGGGTTTGCTACTGACCCCTTAGCAAACAATGCTCATAAAACAATTTCCGTGGATAACCTCTCCCCCTGTCATGTAGTGCTCATTGTTCAAAACCTGTTTAAAAACATTAAAATCGGTGTTTAGGAATGTAATACTGTTGGCCAGAGTGGTAGGGGTGGCAGGAAGGGGACAAGAGAGAGGCTGTTGACGCTCATGGAGAAAGCTAGTGGATATGCCCTAAAGAGGAAGGGAGGCCATGGAACTACATAAAGGTAGTCCCTGGCACTGCTACCCGCAGGAGTATGGCAGTGCTTCCTGGAATCATAAAAATTATCTTTAGATGCCCACCGACAGCAATTTTAATTTGCACACTGTCTTCTTCCCTTTACGATTCTCATCCATTCATTCATTGTAGTACATCTGTGATGTGCCAGGAGCTGTTCTAGGTGATAGGGTTACAGCGGTGAATACAAGTGACAGACTTGCAGGTTTGTGTTTTCATACTTCAAATATTTGGAGCTAGACATAGCGTGGAGGTGGAGACAGAATTAAATACTAACCCACCTAGCATTTTTCAATACTTCAATATGTCTCCATGTCTCTCTTCTTTCTCAGGCAATGCTTGCTTGAACATTAGCACTCACCAGATGTACCTGAAGCCCACAGCCTCCCAGTGCAGAATTCTGGGCAGACACTAGCAAAATTCCCTCAGCACCCTTCCTTTCTCCTCAGGGGTCTATCCAAAGCTCAGCATCTTGCCTTATCCTCATAGTGGGCCTGGGAGTCACAGAGGGCCAAAAGAGGTCTTTGCTGATCACAGAAAAGGAGAAGAGACCCAGAGCATAGAGGAATTGGGACAAGCATGTCTTCTGAGTCCTCGTTGAATGTTCTAGGGATGTCGGGGTCAGCCAGGGTGCTAACTCTGGATGGAGTTCATTTCCTGTGGGACTCTAAGGTGTTTGTGGTAGGTGCAGCTCAGCCAGTCTCAGTGATGACTATTATTCAGTCATTGAGAGGAATCCAGTGTTGCTTGATATCCAGAGCTAGCATCTGCAGTTCCCTTTTTAATTAATGATATTATTGTTGCTAATCTGAGCAACAATGATATTGCTATGTTTCTGACCTATTTGAATCTATCTCTTTCCAGTATTATTTTTATTTGTTCCTTAAGAGTTTAATATAATGTGTTTTGATCATACTCACCCCCACAACTCTTCACCGCCTGACCCAAGTTTGTGTCATTTTTTTTTTAATTGAGCTCTACATTTTTCTCCACTCCCCTTCCTTCCTCCCCTCTCCCATTCTGTCCTCTCTTGTGACTCCTACACTCCCAAATTACTCAGGAGAGCTTGTCTTTTTCTACCTCCCATATACATTAGATGCATGTATTTCTCTCTTAGGGTCTTCTTTGTTGTCTAGGTTTTCTGGAGTTATGAATTGTAGGCTGGTTTTTCTTTGCTTTATGTCTATAAGTTACTTATGAGTGAGTACATATTATATTTATCTTTCTGGGTCTGGGTTACCTCACTCAATATGATTTTTTTCTAGATTCATCCATTTGCCTGCAAATTTCAAGATGTCATTTTTTTTAACCAATGTGTAGTAAATACTCCATTGTATAAATGTACCATGTTTTCCATATCCATTCTCCAGTGGAGGGGCATTTAAGTTGCTTCCAGGTTCTGGCTATGACAAACAATGCTGCTATGACCATAGTCGAGCACATGTCCTTGTTGTATGATTGAACATCCTTTGGGTATATACCCAAAAGTGGTATTGCTCGATCTTGAGGTAGGTTGTTTCCTAATTTTCTGAGAAATTGCCATACTGATTTCCAAAGCGACTATACAGGTTTGCATTCCCACTAGCAATGCAGGAGTGTTTCCCTTATCCCACATTCTGACAGGTTTAAGATAGAATATAAAACTTCTAGAAAACACACACACACACACACACACACACACCTATTACTGTAGAAGCGTCTAAAGCACACACAGAGAGACAGAGACAGATAGAATTGAGTTACCCTATAACAGCATAGCAATGTCCTTACTAGATACCAGAGGTAACAAATAAAATGTCCTGTGCTAGATATGAGTTATCAGTTTTTTAGAGACAGGGCCTTACATAGCCTAGGCTGACATCCAACTCATTATATAGACAAAGTTGCCCTTGTTGCTCCTGCTACTACCTCCTAAGTGCTGGAATTACAAGCATGTAACACCACACTTGGTTCACATGGAACTGGGGATGAAACCCAGGGCCTTGTGGATGCTAGGCAAGCACTCTAATAACTGTGCCACATCCCCAGTCCCTAATGTCAATTATTTCTGTGTGTGAAGCACACCTTCCATTTGCTGTCTTCTTCTGTCTTCCCATATGGAGTGTATTTGGGTGGGATCTTTTCTTCTAGGCCTGGGGATTGCTTAGCTCTCTGTTTTGCTGTTACCATTACACAAAAGAAAGACTAGAGGCTTGATCTCCTTTCTAAGTCCTTCAATGATGACATGTTCGAAGGTTTTAATGCCTGGTTTTCCCTTCCTCCATCCTTAGTCATTAACTCATTAGTTAACTGAAATGTCTATGTACAGGAAAGATGTTTTCAGGCCTCCTTGCTTCCTACAAGAAGTAAGTTTGTTTCCACAAACACTTGGGTATCTCGGGGAAAGATCTTTAGCTTGATATAAAAAAAAAAAAAAAAAGCCATTCAACTAAATAGATTGCTGGCCTTGACCCTGTCTCTTAGAATTGCTGAAGCTTTTAGCAGAGCTAAAATGTTGGGATTAAAGGAGGTTCCACGGGTTAGAAGTAAATTAGCAGGTGTCACCCTGAAGATGATGACACGCTGACAGCCCCATTAGAAGGACATGTTTTATGAGCGAACGAGAAAGCTAAGCACAGGTCTGGGATCATCTGGGTTTGCACATATTTGAAAACTGTCAGTGTCCAGCAAATGACTAATTTATATTAGAGAATTGTTTTTTACATATGGCCCATCTTGTTAGAGTATGTATGCCCTTATTTGAAACACAAGTCACAATGTATGTATCCCTCAGAGCATTGGAAACCCAAAGGAATATTGCTTGTTGCTGTTGTCCTCTCTAAAGTGGGTAGGATGCTGTGCTGGATAGGAAGAATCATGATTCCCTAATTGCATTGGCTAGAAACTCTTCCTCGCCGTGCCTTCTTGCCCTCTCAGATGCAAGATTTTAAATGAGATGAAAATGGAAGGCTTGGGGATGGAGAGGTCTTCCGTTTGGTTTACTAGTAGCCAAGAAACAGTGCCACCCAAAATTAGGGTAACTCTTAATAGGGTTCCTTCTTTTGCATGGTGGTAGATGAGTTTATGGATGGCGCAAACTCTCAGGTTCATATGCCTTTACTAATTAGATGAAACTGTCTAAAGGGACCCTCTGATTATTTGTTCAATCTGATTGTCATACTCCAAAGTGCTACTCTTAAGTTGCAGGACATCAGCAGTCCTTGCAACATCATCCTGAAACACAGCTTCTGGTTTCTATTTCTGTTTTTATTTTTTAATTAATTAATTAATTAATTAATTAATTAATTAAAGATTTCTGTCTCTTCCCCACCACCGCCTCCCCTTTCCCTCCCCCTCCCCCAATCAAGTCCCCCTCCCTCGTCAGCCCAAAGAGCAATCAGGGTTCCCTGCCCTGTGGGAAGTCCAAGGACTACCCTCCTCCATCCAGGTCTAGTAAGGTGAGCATCCACGAAACTGCCTAGGCTCCCACGAAACCAATAGGTCCAGTAGGATCAAAAACCCGTTGCCATTGTTCTTGAGGTCTCAGTAGTCCTCATTGTCCGCTATGTTCAGCGAGACCGGTTTTAACCCAGGCTTTTTCAGACCCAGGCCAGCTGGCCTTGTTTTTAAATTTCTTTTTATTTATATATATGTTCGTGTGAGTGTGTGTATGGGGTGTATGTGTGTGTGTGTGTGTGTGTGCATGTGCATGCCCACATGCGCTCACTCACAGAGAGCAGAAAAGGGTGTTCAAGCCTCTAGAGCTGGAGTTACAGGTACTTGTGAGCTGCTTGATTTGGTGCTGGGAACTGAACTCCCGTCCTCCGCAAGAGTCAGAAGCACTCTTAACTACCTAGCCATCTCTCTAGCCCACACTGCAATTATTCTCATCATTTTCTTATATTTTAAAATTACATTTATTTGTTATTTGTATACAGGGGCATGGGTCTGTCTCAGTTTGAGTGTGGAGGTCAGAGGACAACTTGAAGGAGTCAGTTCTTTCCTTCTACCATGCGGGTTCCAGGAATCATACCCAGGTCATCAAACGTTGCAGCGAGTTCTTTACACACTGTGCCCACTAAGCCATTTTGCTGGACTTTTCCCTACCATGTTCTACTAGCTACAGTACAACTTTGAATGTGCTACCTAGCTCTCCTTGCCTCAGTTTCTAGATCTGTGAATCATGGACAAAAATAGCGCCTACCTCCGTGGTGTTGCAAAGAGCAGCTATTGTGGTTTGAATATATCCCTCAAAGTTCGTGTGTTAAAAACTTAGTTTCCAGTGCAACAGTCGAGAGATGGGACTTTAAAGATGTGATTGGGGTGGGAGGACCATACCTTGGGCTTATGCTAATGCTCTTATTGTGGGGATGGGTTCATTATTGCCAGAGTAGGTTCCTGATAAAAGGAAGAGTTCAGGCTCCTCCCTTTCTTTTGCCCATGCTTTCCTGCCTTTCCATCTTCTATCCTCTGATAATGATGCAAGACGTAGGCCCTTCAGATTTGGTCTCCCCTCGTTTGCCTGTAAGGTCTAAATCTGTTCTTTGTAATTTCTCCAGTGTCAGACATTCTATTACAGCAGTACAAAACAGACTAACACAATAGGCAAAGCACTTAGAAAGCCTGGCCAATAGTAACTGCTGGATAAATGTTAGAAGCTATTATTTCCTGATGATAAATTGCTAAATGGAATGCTGCATCCGTGTATTTTGAGGGCATTTAAGTGATGTTCTGAAAGATGGTGCTAATTTAGTCTCCTCACAGGAGTGTGTGCAAATGTCTCCCAATCCTTGTCATCCCTGGATATTACCATTCTTTTTGTTCTCTGCTAATATCTTTTAACCTCTGCTAATTTGCACTCTAAAAATTATTACCGAGTTTGAAATCTTTGTACATCATTTTCCAATTGATTTTTAGAAAATACTCTATATGCATGCCATTAACCTGTCATTTTTGTATTATAAATATTTCTCTTAGTTTATGACTCATGGAGATATTATGGTAAAAGTCATTAAAATAAATATCTTTTAGAACTCGCAATTTCCTCGTTTTAAAGTTAACTGTATATTGAGGTAAAATTTATCATTTTAAGGAGAGTTTTACTTAAGGCTTTTCTGCTTGGAGCCCTGGGTGGAGAGCATAGCTGGCGATTAAATGCCTTCCTTTTCTGCCTGCCTTGGGGCTTTCAGAGGTTCTATTTAAAGCTTCGACACTTTTGGTATTTCTTATATTGGCATTTAGAGAGCCCCTGGGATTCTGCGTGGATTCTTACAAGGATCCTCCTGTCCTAGACAAGGGCTTGGCAAACTTCTATAAAGGGCCAGAATCAAGTATTTTTAGGCTTTGTGGGCCATGCAGTCTCTTCAGCAAGTGCTACTCTGGCATTGTAGAGGGAAAACAGTCACAGAGGTAAATGAGTGTGTTTGGTTGAGTTCCAATAAAGCTTTATGGACATTTAAATTTGAATACCATGTAATTTTCATATTCATTGAAATTTTATTCTTCTTTTAAAAATCATTTAAAAATGTAAAAACTATTCTTAGCTTTTGACCCATAGGCTGTACTTTACTGACCTCTGAAACAGAGTATCTGGAAATCCAGCCAGTTGCTGGGTCGTGATGGCTCATGCCTTTAATCCCAGCACTGAGGAGGCAGAGACAGGTAGATCTCTGTGAGTTCGAGGGCAGCCTGGTCTACAGAGCAAGTTCCAGGACAGCTAGGGCTATACAGAGAAACCCTGTCTTGAAAAACTGGACAAAAAGAAAATCCAGCCAATTTGTTTTCAATAGAAATGGGACACTTTGAAGAGTTGAAATCTTAGGCTGGAAAGGTGGCTCAGGGGGGGAAAGGTACCTGCCTCCAAGCCTCACAGCCTGAATTTGATCCCTGGGACCATTGGAAGCAGGGAACCAACTCCTATGAGTAGTCCTCTGACTGCCACATTCGTGTATTGGTATGCTACATGTGCGCTCACACACACACACATACACACACACACACACACACACACACACACACTACATTCATTTAAATCTTTTCAAATAATGGTGTTGGTATGACCAAAACATGAACTTTAATCTAAACCTAATATGCTATGCAAAAATTAACTCAAAATAGACCTAAACCTAAAATGCAAAACATGGTTATTCATGGAAGTATAGAAGAGTTGTTAAATAGTCTACACTATACATACAAAACACAGATAAATTAGATTTCAGCAAAATTGAACATGTTAGTTTTTCCAAGACATTGCTAAGTAAATATTGTCTGTGGGTCTCATTTTACTCTAGAGACATCTGAGTCACAATGCTCTCACCTAGTTGTTGCCCAGGATAAATTACATAAGTTTCAAGGCCTTGGTTTTATCTTGCGTGTTCCTGGAATTTCCTGGTAATATAGAGTCGTGGGTCTCCTACATTGCTCCTGCTTCTGTGCCCTTTCTCCCCCATGCTAGGTAGATGCTGCCGTACTCTTCTGCGCTGAGGAAGGCCCAGCAGAGGGCTCACTGTACTGGCCTAAAGACTAAATCAGCTAAATGTAGATTAAAAGACTGCACACAATTTTTCAGGCCAGCAAATAAGCTTTCCAAATTGAGAAAAAAAAAAAAAAGCTTGAAAGTACTGTAGGTTGGTCCCAGCAGAGAATGATGGCAGAAGGTAACAATTTCCTACTGGCTACTGCAGCTCTCTTGGTGGTTCTTGACCTTCAGAATGAGCATGCCTGTGCCCTTTCTCCTGTTCCTTCCCAGTCTTCGTCTGTATGAGTATCAACACTTCGTTCCTATTTAGTGTCTTCTTTCCATGTCCCTGAGGTGGTAGAACAGCTAAGAAAATCTCTCGAAACGCAAGGAAAGGTGCTCTCGGAATAGCACTGCCTTATCAATGTGGCAAAATGATTTTCTGCCATGTCCACCGTCCTTTTAATGGAAGGAAGACATGCAGAGGCCATGCATTTCTCTAAGTAAAAAATAAAAGCTCAGCACCAGGATCCACGTCCTTGAGAAGTAAACCGTGCTTAGCCTTGTGTTGTGGCTGAAGCAAAGGTGCCATTGGAAGTAGCTTTAACTATTTACCATGACACGATCATCTCGATGTAGATTACCCAGCAAATAGGAAATGAAGAGCCGTTCTGGAGACTTTTTATTACATAAGTTCAAGTGTTGGGTTATGTTTAAATGGGTAGGAAGAAATGTGAAAGTGTCCCCTAAAGGATTTGAAGTTTCTAAATGACTTGCTTACATGCCGTCATACACAGTTTATCTTGTTCTCTATGCTTCAAGTCAGATTACAAGGATATGGAAAAGACCTGTCTGTATTGTATTGTTTCCACGTGAGCATTGGCTTTTGAAGTTGCCTTGTGGAGGGAGAAGGTATTTTAGTCTGTTATTTATAAGAAAGACTAAAACATAGACATTTTTTAGAATACTTAAGATTATATGTTCATCAGATGAAGTAAAAAAAAATTATATTTGTTACTGTCAGGTCCCAAAGAAACCTGGGACAAGTCTCACTCAATACTTGTGGCTCCTCCCAGCAATTCTCACCCAACCCTGTACCCTAAACCTCTCTAGCCCAGACACTAGGCTTCCGTTACCTTTCCCCAACTTCTGATCCCTAGGGAAGTTAGCCATTTTTCCCTTCTCTTCCTCTCTTGCTCCACTCACCACCATGGATGGCCATGTCCAGTCTGCTGACCATGTTCAGTATGGATCCTTCCAGATGCCTCTGGCCGTTTTCTCTCTCATTCCTGTAATAAACCCTTCCCATTAACCGTACCTAGAAGCAGCTATGTCCGTATTTCATTCAGTTATAGTCCAATTATACAGGCAAGCTATACATTCCAACTATACTGACGGCTCCTGGAAGTACCCAGTAAGAGTGGTGACCCTGGAGTTGGGCCAACAGGACAGTCTCTGTTGGGTGCTGGTCTCTGAAGAGGCTCTAGGCAGAAGTGCCTTTTAGAAAAGAGGGAAGGAAGCTGTCATCACAGAGGTCTTTGGGGCCTTAGCTCTTCTTCATCCTGGCCTGTGACTCTTCATGCCTATGGGAACTTCTGGTCATTCCATGGCAGTGGTTCTCAACCTATGAGACGTAGCCACTTTTGGAGCCAGATGACCCTTTCACGGGGGTCACCTAAGACCATTGGAAAACACAGACATTTACATTAGGATTCATAACAGTAGCAAAATTGCAGTTATGAAGTGGCAACAAAAATAATGTTATGGCTGAGGATCACCATACCATGAGGAGCTGTATTAAGGGGTCACAGCGTTAGGGAGGTTGAGAAGCACTGCTCTATGGGGACTAAGACTCGAAAGGTTGGGCCTCTTGTCTTCTCTCTTAGGACTCCTGGACTCAAAGGTTAACGTCTTTAGCATTTCCCAAGCAGGTGCTGCCAACAGGCTGCAGAGTGCGGAAGGCAGTCAGCTCAGCTTGCCAGGGCATATTCAAGGGCTCTGGGTGGCTGGAACTTCCCTTCCTCTAGCTCCAGATGATGGCTTCCAACAACCTTTGGCCTCCAGCATTGTGTTACAAAAGCAGTATCGTTTTATATGTGCGCATGACCAGGAAAAAGTTGAGTGGTGCATTTATTTTCTTATATACAGATGTGTAATGGAGGCTCTATTTTAGCTTAGAGAATACTTCACCTTTGTTTGAAAGCAGGAGAGGAAAGTCTAGAATAGTCAGACTCTCTGTATGTATCTTCGTTTCAGATAATCCTCCCCAAGGACTCCTTATGGGAATCCGACCTTGAAACAGCTCTGATTCAGAAGGATAAAGCTTAAAGTTCAGTTATACCTCGAATACAGCTAATTCACTCCAACGAAAGAAGCATTCTTTTTAAGAGAATATAACTTCTGGTGGTGTCAACAACAGAGCAAAGGGTGTTACATGGGCCTACTCCCTTGCTGTAGGGAACTCTCAAGTTTAACAAAATACCGAGCAGCTGTGTAGAGGCATTGGGCAGTACATGCTAGAAGGACATGGTCTTGGAGAGAAGGGAAGGGAAGCATTAAAGTGACTTTTTGCCTGGGGTGTTTTATAACTTACAGCATGGGGCAGTGCCCAAAGAACTCTTGGTGGGACAGAGGAGAGAAAATGGAAGGCAGGCTAAGGAGAAGGCTCAAATTTGCCAAAGGCAGCAATGTAGAGAGGTGGGACATAAGGAGTTCCAGAAATCTGTGGGAGGCTCCCTCTGGGTTTTGGCCAAATATTATACTACATATCACCACACCCAAGTCCTCATTCATTCGACGGCACAGGAGGTAAGGAGGCGGAGGGCTATGAGCAGAGTAGACATCCCAGAGCTCACCAGTGCTGGAAGATATCACAGTTCTGGTCATGCATGGTAGAAAAATGAGGGCCTCTGCACACCTCTGGCATCCAGGTGAGAACCAAGAATATCCAGACGCAGCACTACCCTATGCTTATTCTAACAAAACTCCAAAACCAAGCTTTGGCTGGTCCCACTGATCAGTATGTAAGTGTCCCACCATAACAAAAGTCAGCACTCTCTCTAGGGAGGTAAGAAAACCCAAGCTCTTTTGAGAGCCCGTGATCATAAATAACTTACCATGTGAAGAAGCGGCTTCGGTTTGGGTAGCTTGGAAAAGATGTGGCAGCATTTCTAAGTTCAGCCTTCCGACATCAGCATGTGCTAATGGCATCTCGATTTTGATTTGCTATTCATTTAGCTATGCAATATGTAAAATGAAAAAAAATGGCCATTAGTACAGAAAAGTATATAACTTATTGTCTAATAAGAAGGCCAGGAGTTTTTAGAAGTGGATGGGCTTCCTAGAACCACAGAGCAGTGAATGACTTATTTAACCTTTCACATGTTGCTGTTTGAATGTGGCATTTTCTTGAGTGGACTTGGCACCATTTTCGTGGATAGGGCTGTTTCTTGTGTCTCTGGGCCCCCTCCCCAATTACCTCTGGTCTGCAAGCATTTCTTCTGCCACGGGGACAGCATATAGTTCTCTTTACTCCTTGCCACCTCATGAACCATGCTGCCAACGGGCCTGCTTTGGGAACTGACTTCTGAGCTCAGGGAATTCTAGGCAACAGTCTCAGCCATCCAGCAGAAGTGCATCTCTTGGGGAGGTGGTAACAGGTGGAAGCAGAGTCAAGTTGTTCCGGGCTTGAGCTTCCCCCGAGCTTTTCTGCAGCTCTTTCCCAAGCACCATGCGGAAGACACTCGTGAGTAAATATTAGACAGTAATTCTCTATTGTGCGTGAATGCTGGGCGTGTGGAGCTCTCCTCAGGGCACTCCAAGGCCCACTTACCAGCCGTATTGAAAGTGATCAACACTGTTTGTCCTGCTCACATCATACCCCAGCCACCTGAGATGCCCACTAAAGCAGCCTTGCTGGGTCATTTGTAGAAAATCAGTGCTAGGGAGCTCGCGGGCCACTAGAAGGCTTGAATAGAGTCAGTCTTCTCTTTGATTTGGGCGCGGTGGTGAATCCATTCTTACCTTTGCGTTTGGGGGATTGACAAACGATTTCCCAAGCTGCATGCTTCCCTTTGTACTCCATCAAGACACTGATGATTCCCCAGGAAATGTGATCCCATCTTTTGAGGGCGCTTTTGAGTTTTTCCTGTAGCTACAGATAATTTAAAATTGAGTGTATGTGAAGCTTAGCTTACGGAATTACCCTATTCCTATTTAACTTGCTCTCACTTCTGCTGTTTGAAAATGGAAGTGTGCACGTGTTTAGGGCTTTGATAATCTATTAGGGGACTCATTCTTAGAGAAAACTGATGTCCCTGCCCTCGGCAGCCATTGCCTGTGACTCTTCATCTAGGAAAGGGCCCTGTAAAATTTCTCCCATCAACATTGGCCTGTTAATTGGTGTTCTTATTGTGCAGGTGTTGCTTAGACAATCATATCATATTGTTGAAATTTTATGGGTGCAACTTCCCTTGTTCTATCAAAAATACGCTAGCTCACAGCAGGCATGACCTCTGGCTCTGACAGTAATCTTTCTGATTACTCTTTTGCAATGTTCCTTGAGCCTTGGGTATAGCGATGTGTTGTACACGCACTAATAAGCTGTGTAGGTGTCTATATGCCCACATACATATGCAGCAATAATAATTTCAGAAGAAAAGGTCATGAAGTGGAGAGGGAGTGGGGGCACAGGAGGAGTTGGAAGGAGAGACAAGAGTCAGAACGGTATCAATACAGTTCTCATATATGAAATTCTCAAAAATTAAGAACTTAAGATTTAACAAAATGTCAATTATAACAAGCTTCACCCATCCAGCTGTTTATCCATTTAGCCAGAGTCAGTATATGTTATGCACTCTGTTGTGGTTTTGGTGGCTGCAGCATGAAGACAGATCCTTGCTTTTAAAACAGTTTGCCCATACTGAGACCTGGAAGCATGCCCCGGAGCAGCAGCAGTCCAGCGGCCTGGGGAGCTCTCAGAGGCAGTGGGTACAGACTCGCCCCATCATTTTAAAATGTGAATTGACATTTTTTAATCCCTAAACAAGAAGGATACTTCTCCGCTTGCCTTTGGAATTCCCCAGGAGCTTTTTAAAAAACACAAATGTCTTATATTTTCCTATTCCAAGCTGTGATTTAATTGATGAGAGGTTTGGTCCAGGCCTTGGACACTTAAATTCTCAAATAATTTTAATGTGCAGCCAGATTTGAGAGCCAACTGTCTAATAGATCCATTTACACTCTAGACAAAAAAGAGCTAAAGATGAAATCATGGTATATTCTCTCAATCAATTTACAAGCCAGGTTGTAAATTTGTCTTTTTTTTCAGTCTTTGAAGTGACTAGCCCAAGGTAGATCTATCAAGTCTCATTGTTGCCTCCTGTCAGATGGAGCTCACCATGACAACAGGTTGTCTCTGTTACTCTCAGCTAGTCCCTGGCACAATAGCTGTGTGGAGCACTAAATTACTTCAGCCAGGTTCCCTGCGGCTATGCTGGCAGGGCTGAACAAACCGAGGTATGGCATTGAAGTCTCCTGCTTCAGACACACCCTAGGGCCTTGGCTTGCCTCCCTTTGGCCCCTTCCCAAGAATAAGTTCTTGCCAGGGTCTTGAATTAGCCCAAGAATAAGTTCTTGCCAGGGTCTTGAATTGGCTCATGCTGGGAAGAGAGGGCTAGAAGTGGCCTATCAGTGCTCAGAAATGACGTGAGTGCCTGGGCTTCACAAGATAATTGCATGAGAGTTTAATTAAGAAGAGTCCTTGGGCTGAGATTGCAGCTCAGGTGGTAGAGGACTTACCTACCATGCACGAAGTTACGGATGCAATCCCCAGTATCCCATGAATCAGCTTGGTATAGTGCAAACCCATAATCCCCGTACTTGAGAGGTGGATGCGGGAGGATCAAGAGGGCATCCCCAGCTACATGATGAGTTTGAGTCTAACCTGGACCACATGAGACCTTGTCTCAAGATGTGTTATGACCATATTATCCCTTAGCTATTTAGGCCAGCCCATACAATCCCAGTAATGACTGTAACAATCACCAGTGCAGTGCTCTTTATAGAGATCTTCTCACATAACAACCAACAGATCTAGAGAGTTCTCACTGTACCGTGTGGCTCATTTGCTCTCTTCTTCTCTCTTGTTCCATTAAGAATACCTGAGCGGGGCTGAAGAGGGGAAAGTTGTAGAATTCTATTTTAATTTAAATTTATTTTAAGAATACATCAGACAAAATATGTAATGGCAAACATGTGCTAGCATGTTCTCCCTTATTTGTGATATGTGACTAACCCAAAGCATAGTATCTCTGGCTGTAACATCCCTCAGTTCCATCACTCTTATAAGAAAAGTTAGCATTTGCATTTCATGAAGGGGCATATCCTATTTGACCCTGATAATCTGCCTAGCTGGGAGCCATAGACAAACCATTTGTGCCATTTTGTTGAAGGCTTCATCGTGGAAGAGTGAACATTCTTTGTCAGAAATATAATTTTTTCATTCTTTTCATAAGGCTCCAGCTCTCCTTGCCCCTTCTGTGATGCCAGTAGAGCTTATTATTAAACATCATTTTTTCCCAGAAGCTTTCATCTATTCTGTGTGTCCAACCTTCTGACACGGGGACACGATGTCATTATATACAAATGCATTGAACTGCATTCATAGCTATGCTGGGATACGTGTAGATCACACTTCAGAGATGCTGTGCTTTATTTCACTTCTTCCATCTGCCTCATTCACAGGTCGTCTCACATGCCTATGCTGCCCTTTCTCTCCTTATTAGACTCCGAAAATCCCTGTCAGCTTGGTCTATTGTTGAAATAGGAGTGGCGGGGCTGCGTCCCCAGCACCCAGGCCGCCTGCTAGCTCATGCCCGAAATAACAACACACAAACTGTATTCTTTTAAACACTGCTTGCCCATTATATCTAGCCTTTTCACATATTAATTTAGCCCATTTCTAATAATGTGTGTAATCACCCCAAGGTGCGCTTACCAGGAAGATTCTAGCCTACGTCCATCCTGGGTCGGAGCTGCATGGGAGAGCGGAGCCTGGCATCTCTGCTCCAGAGAGCAGAGCTGTCGAGTCTACCCGGGAGAGCTGAGCATGGCGTCTCTGCTCCAGAGAGCAGAGCTGTCAGGGTCTGAGCTCACTTCCTCTTCCTCCTGTTTACTCCTCCCACCTATGTTTTAACCTATCAGGGCAAGCAGTTTCTTTATTTAATTAACCAATGAAATCAACAGATTGATATATGACACTCCCACATCAGTCTATGCCTGTTTTCATTATTTTTTAAATTTATTCTTCTCTCTTACATTATATCCTGATCATAGTTTCCCCTCCCTCCACTCACTCCTCCAAGTTTCCCCCACACATACTTCCCCTCTCCCCCAGATGCGCTCTTCCTTCTTTCCCTTCAGAAAAGAGCAGGCCCCCCAGGGATATCAACTGAACACGACATAACAAAGTACAATAAGACTAGGCACCTCACCTCATATTAAGGTTGGACGATGTGACCCAGTAGGAGGAAAAAGTTCCCAAGATCAGGCAAAGAGTCAGAGACACTCTCCACTCCTACTGTTAGGAGTCACACAGAGCACCATGGTACACAACCATAGCATGCAGAGGACCTAGCTCAGACTCATACAGGCTCTGTAATTGCCGCGTTAGTCTCTATGAACCCGTATGAGCTCTGCTTGGTTGATTATGTGGCTGTGTTCTCATGGTATCCTTGACCCATTTGGCTCTGACAATCCTTCCCTGCCACTCTTCCCCCATTCTGAGTTCTGCCTGATGTTTGTTTGTTTGTGGGTCTCTGCATCTGCTCCCATCAGTAGCTGAAGGAAGCCTCTCTGATGATTGGGTTAGACTCCAGTCTACGAGTATAACAGAAAAGCATTAAGAATCATTTCATTGACTTGTTTTTCTTTTTTTGCCAGCCATGTTAGGGTCTATCCTAGGTCTCTGGGATATCCAGCCTTGGTTCCTGGCCATCCGGGCAGTATCATGGGCTCCCTCTCCTGGTGTGGGCCTCAATTTGAAGCAGTCGTTGGTGGGGACTCCCACAAGTTCTGCACCACCATCACCCCAAGCGCATCTTATAGACAGGACACATTGTAGTTGGAAGGTTTTGTGGCTGGGCTGGTGTCCCAATCCCACCACTTGCCTGGTTACAGAAGATGACCAGTTCAGGCTCTGCATTCCCCATTACTAGGAGTCTTCACTAGGGTCACCCTCGTAGAGTCCAGGGAGTTTTCACTGCACTAGTTTTCCACACTACTCCCAAGATACTCCCCAAAGCCAGTTTTCTCTCTCAGTACTCTCTCCCTCCATATCCCTCCCACCTGATCCCTCCGGTTCCCATCCCTACCCACTCCCAGTTCACCTGCAAAATCTCTTCTATTTCCCCTTCCCAGGGAGATACAAGTGTCCTTCCTAAAACCCTCCTTTGTTACGTGACCTCTCTGGTTCTGTGGATTATATCATGATTATCCTTTATGTAACAGCGAATATCCACTTATGAGTGAGTACATACCATGTTTGTCTTTCTGCGTCTGGGTTACCTCACTCAGCATGATCTTTTCTAGTTCCATCCATTTGCCTGCAAATTTCATGATGTCATTTTTTAACAGCTGAGCAATACTCCATTGTATAAATGTTTGGAAATAAATTACAGTGTTTTGGCCACATTGCCTCTTTCCTCAATGGTCAGCTACTTACTACCTTATAGTCCTAACTTCACTAGGTTTTCTCTTTAAGGACATATCCACTTTCACACTGATGGTGTACTGGACTTACAAGTCATTGACCACCCACCCCTCCATTCTATCCCTGTCACTACTAGGTATCACTTTGCCTCAGACCTCGGGTTCTGCAGCAGATAGCTGATCTGTGCACTCAGCTCCAGTTCTTAGGTGATCTTTGCTGTGATCCCAGTTCCCTGCTCTATTTCTTTTCCCTTTTCTTCACGCCCAGTGATCTGGCCGTTGACCTTCTCATGGCCTCACTTCTCACCCCTTTCTTTTCCCAGACTTTCCCAGCTGCTCCTAGTTATTTTTAAATCCAGCCAAAACCTCTAGGACAGTGGCTCTTTGATGTTTGGGTTCACTGTATCTTCTTCTCCCATGAGGTTCTGAGCTTGAGAATCCCATGAGAACATGTTGATTTTCTCTTATTCCCAAACCACTCTCCTATCCTGCCTCTGCCTCCTGAGTGATGAGATTAAAGGCATGCGCCGCCACTGCCCAGCAAAAACCTAATTCTTTTGTCTGCTTTGGTGTAAGGACTTGTTTGCATTTAGCACTTGGCCATCTCCGCCCCCCTCCTCCCCCCGGTTTCTCATAAGTTAGTTTCATTGCTAGAGGAAAATGCTTTGGTTGTCTCTATATCTCTAACTCAGCCTGCAAATCCGGCCCTGTGCCTGGTCTCTGTTCTGCAGTAGCCGCCCAGCTTGACTCTTCCTAGACTCTTCCTAGTTCCCAGCCACCCAGGCAGCTTGCTTCTGTGTCTGTTTATCTAGTCCATGGATCGTGTGTTTATTCTTATACTCATGAGAACAATAGACATACTGTGCCTGCCCTTTGCACTCTCCCGCTCTTGCTTTGTATTACTTGATAATTATGTGCTAGTGTTTTCCTTAAGGAGCAGAGTTTAGATGGAAGCCAGTTACTGCTGATAGGAGACATGATAAACATGTGGGCGTTCTGCACTGTTTTCTCCACGTTGAGATGCTTGAGTTCTCAAGTGATGCTGAACAGGCTCTTGGCATATTGAAATCATTCTTACAAGAAATCAAATTATTGTTTGATTAAAGCTAAGGTGAAAAATGGTTTTGCACCACTTAGAAAGTTTGAAAGAGATGTAGCACTAAAACAATATTTGCATGTCTTTGATGGAAATGATTTGGTATCAAGATGAGTGCAAATGGATGAGAAGGAAAGCCCAGTCCTCCCGAAAGCAAACCCTTCTCACATATGAAGATTTTAGATGATTTGAAAGGCGGAGAATGATTCCTTCTTCTTTCCATACCAGACCATATGGCTAAGAACTATTATCAAAAAGGACACCATGGAATATTGCCTTGTCTGTCTTCTACATCCATCTCTAAACTCCTAGGGCATCAGTTCTCGACCTGTGGGTTATGATGCCCTTGGGTGTTCAACATTCCTAAGACCATCAGAAAACACAGATGTTTACATTATGGTTCATAGCAGTAGCAAAATTATAGTTATGATGTAAGAGTGAAAATAATTTTATGGTTGGGTGTCACATGAGGAACTATATTAAAAGGGTTGCAGCATTAAGAAAGCTGAGAACCATTGACATAGGGAGTAGGTACCATGAGACTGCATGTTTAATGTTTAGTACCTACAGAACTTCAAAGTACTTTTGACTTTACACATAGAGCTATTTCTTGAATTGAGTATGGGGAAGTGTGAATTAACACAGGTGAATGTTAGGGAAAAGAAGGCATTCATCATACTTGCCTGCCTAAAAGTATATTTCATGTTGGGTTTTGAAGCTAAAAAGGATACATGCACAAAGAGAGGATGGGGGGGTGTTTCAGGAATATCCCTGGAAACCGAATCTTCTAGATTGAAAAACTTAATTTCTAAAGATCAATTCATGGTAAACAATTCCCACCCCCTTGTGCTTTCTAAGTTTTTCTAATGCCATTGATGACATTTATAACAACCTCAGAAGCCATTAAGTTATGCCACTAGCATCCCTTCTTTGGGATTGATGCTAGACTGTTTAGAGGGTGATGTAAACAAGGGGCATAACCATACTATTTACCTGGAATTATTCTAATTGTCCAGAAAGGTCAGCATTCTCTCTTGTTGCAAGTCTTTTGAACCCTGTTTTTCTCTGGGTAAATATGAGCTTAGTGCTTCTGGTATATGTGTTTTATGGTGTTGGTTAGGTCTAGACTTTTCAGTTTGTAACAAAAAACTGATCTCCAAAATCTGCATTCTCTTCTAAAGGGCAAGTGTTCCCTTGTCACCAGTACCACGGGCCTAACCCTGCAGTGGGGTTAGGCCCTATTGTCTGCGTAATCTAAATGTTGGACTTCAAGAGATTACAGATCTTAGAGTCTTTATCAATGTGCATATCTATCATATAGGGGATTGTGCTAAGGGCCGAGGGGCATACAGGAGAAACAATATGATGTGTAGCTCACCTTGCTGGAACGTCTGAGCCAGCAAGGCACCAACGAACCACAAATTCATGGCCCTCTGGCTCTAGTTGGAGGAGGAGGATCAATAGTTCAAGGCCAGTCTGGTACATGAGATCCAATCTCAAAAAAAAAAAAAAAAACAACCAAGCAAAACGAAGCTAAAACAAACAAAAAGTTAGATTGTTAGTGTCTTAGTTAAGGTGTCTGTTGTTGTGCAGAGACACCATGACCACCAAAACTATTACAAGGGAAAACATTTAGCTAGGGATGGCTTATTGTTTCAGAGGTCAGCATGTGACATGCAGGAAGACATGATGCTGAAATAGTAGCTAAGAGTTCTTACATCTTGACCTGCAGGCATCAGGAAGTGGTCAGAGACACTGGGTGTGGCTTGAGCATATATGAGACCTCAAAGCCTACCTCCACAGTGATGCACTCCTTCCAACAAGGCCACACTTACTCCAACATGACCACACCTCCTAAAGTGTCACTCCCTTTGGGGACCATTTTCTTTCAAACAACCACACTGGGCATCTAAAATCCCAACTGGGTTTTGAATCCTTGTGGGTAGCATCTATTATTCCTTCTGACTTTGAACTTCATGCTAAATTAGTAAATTGTCACATTGCTAGTCCCCTGAAGGAATGGGTTACTTGGGCTGGGCATGTAGCTGAAAAGGTAGAGCATTTGACTAGTACATATAGGTCTGTGGGTTCCATCCCCAGCACCACAAAGGGAAAAAAAGGAAAGAGCTTCTATTGTCTCGCATCAGGATGCCACACCTGTCTGCCCCCATTTCTTACTTTCCATTCTGCTGTTTCTAGGACTGCATCGATGTAGGCTGGTGGGAAGGAGAGCTCAATGGCAGACGAGGAGTGTTCCCTGATAACTTCGTGAAGTTACTTCCACCGGACTTTGACAAGGAAGGGAATGTAAGTCTCCCTGGCTTTGATCTCAGTGTCTCCCGTTCTGTCAGAATTGTGGCTTCCATGATGAGACTTGGGAGGTAGAGATCTTTTGTTATAAAACAAAAGAGTACTGACATTGGAATGTTTAATGGGCTTGGCTTCTGAGCCCATGGTTGCCATAGGACAAACCCATTATTCACTCTATTTACCAGCTGGTAAAAATTATCCAGGGTTTAATGTATATAGAGCACTTAATATAGTACCTGCACATTGGAATTCCTGGGGAAACTGTCAGAACCCTGGGAACTCTATATGGTAAGTACACACCTCATGTTTTGCATAGCACAGTCCTTGGGGGTGCAGAAGTAGCCAGTATTGAAAGCTGCTGAAAATCACATTTTGAGGCTAAGAATGGAAGACACAGCCTGCTAATTTCTACTATATTTGCGTATGTGTATACATATACTTAAGTGCGTATTTATAAATGCCTCATCCAGGTTTCTCTGTGGGGACTGTTTTGATGATGATGCTGTTCAGATGACCCATTCTGTTTGCCTCACTCCTTGTGTATTGTTTCTCTACTAAAGATATAACACAAATGGTGAAAACTGGAAGTTCTTTACAGTATAAAGGTTCGGCTGTTTGATCTCATTTATTCGTCCTGTTCTTTACCTCGCAGCCCTTTCCTGAGGCATTTGTCTGACTTCTGCCAACCTTTTCTGGCATGGGGCCTCTTTGGGCCCAGGGAGGGTTCTGTGCTTGGACCAGGCTAAGCCTGGCTGTATTATTTACTTTTCTAGTTGTTGTAGTGAAGGATCTGACAAATGCATCTTCTGAAAGGAAGGGTTTGTTTTGGGTCACAGCTCAAGATTACAGGCCATCATAGTGGAAAATCTTGGCAATGAAAGACTGGGACAGCTAGTCAAATTGTAGCAAGTCAGGAACCAGAGGGGGAAACTCCCTAATAGACACCCCTAGAATTTTGTCTCCTAAATGATTCTAGATCTTGTCAAATTGACCATTTTTAACCATCACAGTGACTTTGTTATATCGCCAGAGCTAATATACAAGAAGGATAGCTACAGTGTTAGTAGATTGTCAAACTACCATTTAATGGTACATATGCTGTTTAGAAGAATATGTATATTTGTTTTAAAAGCCAGCATCTCTAACAAACTCCCAGGTGATGTTGACACTTCGAGCATCAAGGTTCCAAAAATCTGGAGGAAGCAGAATTTAAATTCTCCAGAGCTTTGGTTCTAATACCTAGAGAGAATAACAGGTATAGAACATAACACATTCTCAATGTAAACATTCCAAGATTGTAAGCTATTAAAATATATTAAAAGTATGGCCTTGGGCTGGGCGGTGGTGGCTCATGCCTTTAATCCCAGTACTTGGGAGGCAGAGACAGGCAGATCTTAGTAAGTTCGAGGCCAGCCTGGTCTACAAAGCAAGTTCCAGGACAGCCAGGACTGTAACACAGAGAAACCCTGTCTCAAAAACAAAAACAAAACATAAAAAAGTATGGCCTTGGACTGAAAACTCTGGTTCATTTTGCTTCAGCTGACCAAATCAACCCATTATGTTGATATCTTGATTAATTTCCCAAAGAATCCAAATGAGGCTAAGAATTTTGTTGAATAGCCATCTAAAAGATACCCAGTGATATGTAAAATACATTTATAGAAATAACCAAGCAAAGAATCACACAATCTTCATGTTGTGGTCCTCTGCCTTTAAATTCCTGGTCTTACTTTGCTGTGGCCATGAATTCACACAATTTTCATGTTATTTCTCATATTTTTTCCTGGATCTGTTGCCTGACAACTATGTTTGATATTTTTAGTCATTCCCTTAGTATTTTGGAGAACTTTTTCCAGGGCTGGTCATGGTAGATAAATAAAGTAGACAGTTTCTGCCCTTGTTGACTCAGAGTTGAGCAGAAAGGCTGGCATTCAAGGCTTTCTGAAGGATCCTCAGTATGCTGGGCCTGAGAGAGTGGGAAAAGGGCCATCCACATGGCTTGTGGCATACTTCTGGACTGGTCTTTGTGAGTCTGGAAAACCCTTGGTTGTGATTCTCCTCCTTTGGCCTTTCTGCTAGGTGTTGTTTTATTATGGTTCTGATTGAGGCAGTATGATTTACTTTGAAAAAGAAAACTGGAAGATCAAATTGTAGGTAATTGCCATGAAACATGATTTTTGGAAGTTGCTACAGACTTCGCATCCACGGCTGAACCAACCATGGACTGAAAATGGTTTTGTAAAAATGTGTCTGTGTTGAACACACAGATACTCAAAAAGTATTCCCTGACAATACAGTGGCAGCTGCTTGTAAGTAATCTAAAGGTGATTTTGTGCAAATGGGAGGAAAGACTCAGGTTGTGTGCAAGCCGTATACCATTATATAAAGGATTTGATCATAGTATCAGTGAGTTTTGATGTCCATAGGGGATCATGTCACAAATCAATCACAGATTCCAAGAGGTTACTGTGTATTAACATCATGGAAAAACTAAATCTACCTAATCAACATATGCCTTCCTTCATATAGTTGTCATTTTTATGGTGACGGGGACATGATTTCGAAGTCTGGGGTAAACACTAGACCATTTTTCAAATGAATGGGCAAACCCCACAGTTACCTCCGTTGTGACCCTCTGCCTTTAAATTCCTGGTCTTATTTTGTTGTGGCCACGAATTCACTCATGCAAGAGTGTACTGTTTTAGAAGCTCTTTGTTATATAAGGCATCAAGAGAAGTACTTCCTCAGGAAAGCGAAGTTGTTAGTACCGAGGGGACATGGTGTGGCTTATTTGTTGGGACATGCATATTTTGTGGAGCCCCATGGGCATCTCTGCAACCCCAGACAGGCAGCCATCATTTCTTTTTGAAACTTCATCCTTATGAAGTAGAAAACTCAATTTTAGGGAAACAATGGTCATACCTATCAAATATAGTCATGCCTAGCTGAGAAGTGCTTGTCTAATTTAGGTTTTTGAAGTTTCCATTAGAGCTTCCCCTTTCATCCTGCTGGCCTTTATTGCTTTCCATCTATTGCTATGCCAGGCTTTATTGCTGTACCTAGAATTTTGGTGAGTCAGTGACAATGTGGTGGAGCCAGGAGCTGCCATTTGCCGAGGTGACAGTATGACAATGATCAGAATCATTAACATGAAGACACTGTGTGGGCGATGGCGTCTGAAACATTCTGCTACCAGTCTCGGCAGATGTCATCTTGTCTTGCCAGTAATCGGGGTTGCAGTCATTCACCCAGAAAAGAGGGCAGTCTGCAATGATCATAATAGACAGAAGCAAATGGCATTTCCTCCACAGCAGGCTTCTTGACTCAGCAGGCATCACCCGAGCATGCTGGTGAGACTGGCATATTTCCTGCCAGAAAATGGACTCAAGAGAGTCACCATCAGACCTTTTGCAATTCCTGGTGGACTTTCTTCCTGAGACGGCTCAGTGGATTCTCTCTCCAGTATGACAAATGCTCTGTGGCTTTTCCTCAAGGTTTTCCAGGGGCGAGTTCTCATTGATCTTGTGGTGCATATTTTAAAGCAATTATGTAAGCTATTTACGAGAAAGCCTAGATCAGTCACTGCTTATTTTGAGCCTTGACAGTACAATTGCACATTAGAATGGAAAGATGAAATATTCGGAGAGCTCTACTAAAGCAAGGCGCATGTGTTGCCATTGTTGGCCAAGTGTAACAGGGAACAAGGGCTGGTGTTGAGACTAGCAGGAACGGTGTCTTGATGCCATTAGAAAGAGGTAACCATTAGAATAAGTCTTTGGAAAGATAATGCTTTTGAATGGTAGTGATTCAGGAAGGTTCCAGGCTGTGAACCTCCTAAGAGGAGCAGGCAGATGACCAGAAGCTACATGACACCCCAGTGCATGTCTGCTGAATGGGCTCTTTGAAGTTGGTGCCATGTACCAAATCAGACACCTCTAAGACTCCCCTCGGGGTCTTAGAGGAACACCACAGTGTTCCTTGGGGGGAACACTCACCTCTCAGTCACAAGGCCTCAGAAAATTTCCCTGAAGATGTCTGTCTCTGCCACTGTGATTCGGGCTCACTTTTCCTACTTCCAGACTTATGCATGCAGCAGGCTGCCAGCTTACTAATTGCAATAGGAACTGAGAGATGTTAGCCAGTTTTGAAGATAAGGGTCTGCCTACCCCGGGCATTTGCCCCCAACCCTGTGGGTCTAAGTACTTAGGGCCTAGGTTACATAAAATCTCCAGATTTATCTGTGAAGGCAAAGAGCCCATGTGAGAAGAGTTAGCTCTTATTAGAAAAAGCCTGGCAGGTATGTCTTGAGGCCCTCTCCACACATGGAAGGAGAAGGCATGCTAAGGGAACTATATGCTGAGTTCAGCTAAACCCAGACAATCGTTGCAAGAGTATTGTCCTGTTGGCTTTGGCAGCTCTTTTTTTTTTTTTTTTTTTTTTTTTTTTTTGGCATATTCACCACTGACCA
This sequence comes from Alexandromys fortis, assembly GCF_014885135.2. NCBI lineage: Eukaryota > Metazoa > Chordata > Mammalia > Rodentia > Cricetidae > Alexandromys > Alexandromys fortis. The sequence goes on along the minus strand of NW_026068029.1, from coordinate 1,128,260 downwards.
GACCAGGGCCCGGGATTGCAGCTAATTGGCAGAGTACTTGCCAAGAACGGAGAGTCCTAGATTTGATCCCTGACACTGCATAGTCAGGGTGTGGTGCTGCACACCTCTGTGTTCAGCTAGGGTTTCTATTGCTGTGAAGAGGCACCATTTAATTGGGGAAAGTGTTGGAGGTGGAGGCTTACAATTCAGAGGTTCATTCCAGTATCATCATGACAGGGGGCATGGTGGCATGCAGGCAGACATGGTGCTGGCCAACAGGAAGTTGACTGGAACACTGGGTGGTATCTCAAGCATAGGAAACCTCAAAGCCTGCCCCCACAGTGACACACTTCCTCCAACAAGGCCATGCCTACTTCATCAAAGCCATACCTCCTAACGGTGCCACTTCCAATTAGCTTATGGGGGCCAATACCATTCAAACCACCACACCTGCAATCCCAGCACTTAGTAGGTAGAGGCAGGAGGAACAGAAGTTCATCTGTGGCTATATATTGACCTTGAACTCAAGTCTAGGATACGTGAAACCCTGTCTCCACAAACAAAACAACAGCAGCAGCAGCAACAACAACAACAACAACAACAAAACAAGTCGGGCATCCTTCACATGCCTAACTCCAACTCAAAGTTTGACAGAGTCAAGGGGTCTCCAGAGTTTGCTGACTTCTAACCTATCCAAGGAAACAAGAGACTCCACCTCAAAGGAATAGGCGGATAATGGTGGCAGCAGGCACCCAATGCCCTCTTCTGACCTCTATGGGAGTGTACAGGTGAGTGTGCATGCACTCACACACGGGGTGGCAGAGAACATGAATGAATGAATAGATTTTTTCAAATAACTGCCGACCGTGGAGAGGTCTTTCCTCTTCACACCCCTCTCCAGGCCCACTGCCGTCTGATTGCTTGATTTCCCCTAGCTCGGGTAGAGCGCTGTGCCTATTGAGCCTCACAGATTTGTTCTAGATCAGGCAATTTTGCAGATTCAAACTTTTATCCAAAAGGAGTTCCCATGATGCTTCATCTGCCACAGATGAGTTCTGCAGCATCAATTCTGACTACTTTTTCTTTTCCAGGTTCTTAGTCATCCCAGTTTATAAATTTGTTCTTACCCAGTACTTTTTCATCCCTAGGCATGTCCATTAGCCCTCAGATATCTCCTATAATTTTTTCTAAGTTCTAAATGTGGCCAGTAAATTACAAAAGAAATAAATATATGCCTCCAAATAAGCAGTTTGGGGAAGATAAGCTACTCACAACGTATCTACCTTGAATATTTAGTTTTTCTGGGTGGTCTCATACACAAGAATCGGGCTTATCAAGCAATTTATGCCACCCAAGTTTGGTCTCTTGGTATAGCCTCAATGGGTTTTCCCCAGACCACCCAGATGGTGTCACCTCTTCCTTTCCTGGCAGTATTTACAGCCTGTGCTCTTCCAGTGAACATCTCATTTGTCATATCCTCATCTGTAGGGCTGATCTTCCATTGCCCAGTTGGAATTTCTTTGAGCTGACATCCCAAGCTTCTCCTTCATCGGGACTATAGTATATACAGTATAAAAGTGGTGAAAAGAATCTCTTTGCCCTTTGGTCTTATGGTGTCAAATGTGCCTGCTTTTTCTTCTGCCCATCCTTTCCTGTTGATTGATCCCTTTTGTCCTAGTATAAGAGAAAAGGAGGACTAGAGGGAGAGATGCGTGCAGCTGGGCTTCTGTCACAGTCCACTGCCCAGTCAGAGGGATGCCCAGGTCCTTCCACTGAACATGGGATCTGAGCATATAATTAAGCTGTTACTTGCAGGGTGGGCTGGATGGAATGAAGCTGAGACAGCCTATTGGGAGAAAACTCTATGCCAGAGCCTAGATGACCACCTAGTTGGCCATCCACTTGGATTGATGCAGTCATAGTACAGATGCAGACAGTGAGGCTAGAGACTGAGGTAGGAAACCAACAAGAGTCTATCTCAAGAGCAGGTTACGCAAGGGTGCCCTGGGCTCTCCTGTGCAGGTGACAGGGCAGGAAGTTGTTTGGACTCTGGAAGGTGCAGATGAGTAAGTACAAGCATTATCATCACTCAGATCATTGCTCCAGCTCCGCACTGTCAAAGTGTAGTGATGAGTCCTCCAGATGTGATAGTGATGGCAGGGCAGAGCCTCCCGTATTCCTCTAGAACTATGATGGGCGCCCTGGTCTGAAAAGGTCCATTCATGTCCCCTCCAGTCTCTGAGCTTAGCTTGATGCATGGAAGGATTTTCCAAGGTCCAAATTTGCTTTAAAAAAAAATCAAGCTAAGATTTGTTTATCTAGTCCCCTAACCAAGCCTTTTCACTTCATTTGGATTCAAATAGGACTTAGCCCTCTCCAGACTCATGTTGGAGCTTGGTAGACTGTGTAGCAGTGTTGAGAGGGCTGGGATCTTTAAGGAGGACTTAGGGACTGGGAAGGTTGCTCAGTGGTAGAGTGCTTGCTTAGCATGTATAAAGTGCTAAGTTCAATTTCCACTACTCAGAATAAAGCAAAAAGGAGATAGGTCATGGAGTTATCACCTTCACCAATATATAATTCCAATATGTCCTTAAAGAGACCTGGTTAAATCGCTTCTCGGCCTTTTGGCTAAGATCAAGTGAAGAGACCTGGTTAATTCTTTTGAGACTGAATTAGTTTTTATGAAAGTAGGTTGCAATCCTGGCACCACACTCTGGTTTCTCTTGCGCATGTGCTGCTTCTGCCTGTACTGGCTACCCTTTCCACCTTATGCCAGGAGCTGAAGTATTGCAAAACCCTCATTATAAGCCAATCAGAAGCTAACACCACATTCTTGGACTTCCAAAATGAAGACCCCCACATAAAGCTATTTCCCTTATAAATTACTCAGACTTAGGTGTTTTATTACGGTAACATCAGACAGGCTAAGACATTTCCTTATATGTAACCAACCCTTAGGGTCTAGCCTCAGGTTATTTTTAACAAAGCCACTCTATGTCTGTTCATCTCCTTTTTTTTTTTTTTTTTTTTTTTTTTTTTTTTTTTTTCTTTTTTTTTTTTTTTTTTTTTTTTTTTTGAGTAGCATCACGTTTGCTAGAGATTTGCTGCTCTGTCTTTTCGGTTCTCATCACCATTTTTGCTGTATGAAAATTTAAACGTAGGCCCATGTACTTCAGCTTTGGGAAGGTGATCTGGAGCTATATGAATCTTGAAAGAGAGCAAGGAGGGGTCTATGGGAGGGCTTGGAGGAAGGAAATGGAAGGGAGAATGATGTAACTATAATCTGTTAAACTTAGCAAAACCATAGAAAGTGGTCAGTCCAAAGGGGTGGGGATCTAAACTCCCTCTGCTGGCCAGTGACTCTCCAATGTGCCGCCTACAGGACAGATAGCTCATAGCTCACAAACTATCCCTTCCTTTTAAATGTGTGTCCTAATTGCCTCTTCAGTGGCCATGACTGCATAAATGCGTACTTCTGCCTCCTCCCATTATCACACTCACAGGCAGACTTGCTGGGACCACTGTTCACACGGTCTGTTTCTGCAGCGTTTCCTCTCTCTCCGCCGTCCTCCTCTCCTTTTATTCTTCGGCCCATTTTTGCCATGTCGCAATTCATGTATCTCCTACATGCCAAATGTTAGACAACATTAACGTTTTTGTCTTGTTCTGTCTTTCACATTGTCCAGTAATCAGAAAGTATGAGCGTTTATAGTTGTCTCCCCCGCCCCCACATAGTTTGAGGTACGGTCTCCGGAATAACAGCTTCTACTAGGGAGGCTTATGTGTGGTTGTTTATAGGATATTTTAAAGTAGGACCAGAGAGATGGCCCAGCTGGTAAAGGTGCTTGCCACCAAGCCTGACAACCTGAGTTTGACCCCCAGGACCCTCACACACAGTAGAAGGAGAGAACCAACTCTCACGAGCTGTCCTCTGGTCTTTACACACGTGCTGTGATGTGTGTGAAAGCTCATGGGTTTTTTTTTTAAATAAAAATAAAAGAATATTTCAAAGCAGCAAGGCGCGAGAAAGACATCCTAGAGGAGGCATTGTTGGGACTTGGCTGGGAAGAATTAGGCCATAGGGTGTTGGCGGTTTCATGAATAAGCAGTAACCCTAATCCTGGGGTAAAGGAGGTTAAATGGCAAGCTTTCAGCAGTAACTTCATTAGATAAACACACATCTGTTCTCAGTCTACTTTATACCACACCAGAGAAGGAAGGAAAAGGAGAGAGTAAATAGAGCGCTGGAAAAAGCTGACAAAGAGAAAAGAATATTGGGAGACCCTGAGCCACAAACACACCCGCTCCATGCAGGGCATGTCCGGGAGGGAAGGAGGCCCTGAGAGCAGCTTGGTTTTTCACAGTAAAGTTGATGTGTCTGTCCTTACACATACGGTGCAGGGAAACATCAAGGAGGAAACACACATGGGCGTGCACACACATGATCCTGCTAGTCAAAGGTCACCACTGTAGCCATACCTCTTTCCAGTCTTTCTGCTTTTCTGCGTCACAGCCTAGCTGAGCTCATACTGTAGCTGCAAGCTGATAACCATTTCCTTCTCCCATCTGCCCGCTGTACAGTTGCCTGCACTTTGATGAGTTCCGTGTGTGCATTCTGATGCCTGCCTGATGCTCGCCCTGCCTCGTGGCTGCTCTCCAGCACTGGGCCTTCACAGTAGTTCAGAGCATGCTGTGGATCAAACAGCCCTGGGCTTGACTCCCAGTCCCCTCTACCCCATTTAATTGCTTGGTGACCTTGGGAAATGACTTTCTCTCAATTATTTCAACAGCGGCATGGGCATATTGATATCACTTCCTGCTAGAATTGCTACATGAGTTACCCAAGTCAAAGATTACTAACTCTTCTTGCAAAACCACCTCCTCCCAAGAGGAAGAGAATATTAATGGCCATTTACTGATGGGAAAGAAGAGCTATGTGAGGTTGCTTGTCATTGTCCTTGGCTAATAATAGACATTTGTACTGCAGATTTCAAAACCTTTCTCTTACCCCACTTACCCTGCCATAGCTGTTACTCAGGGTAATTTGTTGGAATTGGCAGGTAATGAAGAAATGGGCTGAAAAGCTATTGAATCCAGAGTCTGCATGCTATGATGTCCCCATCCCCACCCCCAAGTTCCTTGTGTGTCCAGTATTCTCTGGATTTTCTTTCAAACAGATTCTTTCTATATCCCATTGCTGTGTCAGAGAAAGGTAAGTCAGAGGGGAAGCTGAGCATCTGCTTTTTGTGATCCCTGTGGTAATGTCATACCAGTACACTTTCGGAAAACCAGCAGATACTCTGTGCAGTTTTCTTAGAACCACAAATGTGTGGTACCTGAGAGGGTGAGGACTGTCAACACTGATGTGATGCACAACCTTCTCCAGTCCTTCCTCAGTGCTGTCCTACTGGTTGCTTCTCCCTTTGCCCTTAACATCACTGCACAAGATGGTGCTGGCTGTGTTCTCCAACCCCTGAAATGTTTGATAAATCCATCTTTGCCCATCTCCCTCCTACAGTCAATCTTGGGTGGCAAGGAAAAGTCCACAAACACCAGTTCAGGGATGAATGCTGTTGATTGCACGGCTACTTCCATCACCTACAGAGTAACAGTGGGTAACAGAAATAGTGGGCTAATTCAAAAAGCCCCATATCCATTCCAGTTTATCACACGGCAGGGCATAACTGCTATGTGGGGGATCTCATAAAGAACTGTCTAGCTTCAGCATAGAAAGAGGCAGAAAGTGGAGAACTTGCCAGGCTTTAGTGTACTCTTGGTTTGCATTTAGTTGGCGGGCCCACACATTCTACCAGGTCTGATCTTGAGTCTTCATGGTGACTCTTACTGACCTACTCCGTTATTCAGCTGATTAAATCTTAATTGCAAATGTGGTTTCAGTGCAGGGACACCATTGTGCTTGCTGGTTTCAGGTCATTTTTGCTGAGCTGAGGTTTTCCAGATGGCTGATGGAAATTAAGAAAGGGGGAAATGGCATTTCATTTGTTGTTCTGAGTTGTGTTTTGCCGACTGAATTTACTTTAGTGTTTATTTAGAGGTGCCAAACAAAAGCTGGTGTCCCCAGAGAGACTTGCTCAAGTTTTTGGAGAGGTTCTCTAAATTGTCCACACTGCACATAAAAAACCACTGTCTGTGGTCCGTCTGGGATACTACAGCTTGCCAACAATCTCATGTATAATTTTGATTGATTTTTTTCAGAGACCCAAGAAGCCACCACCTCCGTCCGCTCCTGTCATCAAACAAGGAGCAGGTAATGTACCTTTCAGGTCCCTCATGCAAAATGTTCATCTTTCTTTTGCATAAATTCAAATTTTCTTTGTTACGAGTTCAAGATTCTTAGACCCACAGACTGCTAGCCTGGGGGATGTGATTTGGTCTCAGCAGGCAGGTTTCAAATGAGTTGCTGTTTTTCCTAGACGCAAACAAACAAAAGAATCCGCATTACTAAACGTGTCTCTCTGCTCCCGTGCAGAAATGGGGGGTTCCCAAGAATGGCCAGAAATTACTTTAAAATGAACTGTGTCTGTTTTCAACTATCTGTTTTTGAGGAGCAGAGAGCTGGTTATTGTCCTTAATGAGGGTCAGCACAGGGAAGATTGCTTCCCGTGGAATCGCGTCATTGTAGACGTACAGTTGCTGGCTTTTTACTGTCTGTCCTATGTGGTTAGCCAAAATTTGCACTTACTTCACTTCCCCCAACAAGAAGCTGTTTTTCTAGCCATAGATATTTTCCCTCTCAATTCTTTTCTAGTCTTGAAAAAAATATTCCAGTTTACTCATTCTACATAGCTTAGATATTAATGTTGAATCATATAGGAAGAAGTGATGTCATTAAACATTCAATAACTCACTGCACAGTGGCTTCTCATACATAAAGATGATTCATGCTTCCCAGTGGAACTCTTCCTTATAACAGTCACAATTAATTGTGGGGAGAAATTCCTTTGTGGATGACTCTTTAAGTAGTTTTAAAACAAACTGAAGACAGAAAGGGACAAGGGGAGATATAAATACAATCAAAATACATGGCATGCATGTCTGAAAGTGTCACAAGGAAGCCCATTATATTAGGCAAAGAACACAAGCTCATATATGTGTGTATGTACATATTAATTTTAGCAAGAAACAACTAAAACAAAATTAAGTTTTTTTTTAATTTTTTAAAAAGCCTACAATTATGATATATCTTATAGCATATAATATATGAATAGATGTAAATTGCTAGATTTTATTTTTTCATACATTTATTAAGAAGTGTTTTGTTTTGTAAAGAAAGGGCCTCTCACCCTAGCCCTGGGTGACCTGAAACTCACATGAAGTTCTTTCAGGCTGACTTCCAACTAAAAAGTGATTTTTCTAAAAACGTATTTGTTGAGGGTACCACCAATTTGGAGGGAAAAATCTATTTAAGGTTAAACTTCTTTCCAATTTATTTTTATCTAATTGAGAATTACAGATATTGACCCCTAGAATTGGGTGTTAATTGTATCTCTTATTCTACCCCATTCCCCCCGACATTGAACAGTTTCATTTTGCCCCCTAGTGGTTCTGACTACATAAATATTTGGTTGTGCTAAGTTTAAAACAGACCGGTTGCATATTTTGCCCTGAAGATCCTTTTTCCTCGAGGCCTTAGTGATCAAGTGGAGCCCAAGGCATTGAACTGAAATGGCAGTTTGAGGCTTGGGCAGCCTAGAATAGAGAAAGTAGGACCAGATTCTTGGAGATAGTAGAATCGTCGTTAGAAACGAGACTGTATGGTAGCATGGTAGAGAAATTCTTTTTGAAATAGTTTTATCAGCATTGGTGGTGAATTTCTGCCAGGTAACATTTCATCTTCCTTCTCTTTTCTGCGGAAGTAGCTTGATAATTGCTTTGTAATGCAGAAATACATAGACATTCATATTTCCATCATCACCTTTCTTTTACCAAAAGAGCCCAATTATGTAAATGACATAGATCCGAAACAGTGTTTAATGTATAGTAAGACATTACAGGGAGTCACATGGATTATATGTTCAATGCAGTGTTAATTTTTTAACCCCTTGAGGCCTCATAATTCTGATTTCAATACCTAAGACCCATCCATTGGGCCAGCCAGGCAGAGTATCAGGTACTCTTCCAAGTCTGTCACAAGAGTACTTTGGATGGTTTTGTGCTTTAACTAGCTCCCAGTGCTCTTATATGCCTGAAGGCAGCAGCACTGATGAGGACCTCAGGTGAGGGAATAGTGGCAGGCCGCAAGAGTAAAGAAGAAATGTAAAGTGGTATATTGGGAAACATATAATACTTGAAGAATTCACACAGAGAGAAAGAATTCAGGGAAAACCACTGTAACATAACTGCATGTTCCTCAAAATTATGTTCTAGATACTATTGCTCTGTGACAAACCACTCCAAATTTAGTGGCATAAAATAGCAAATCTTTATAGAGCCATAGATTCTGTGGGCGAAGAATGTGAACAGAGCATGACCAAAATGGTTAGTTTCTATTCCATCCGGCCTGAGACAGTGGCTGGGACAACTGAACTAGTGGAGGCTGGAATATCCACCTGAAAGATGGCTGCTTCGCACACACGTGTTGCTCGCTCTGTCAGGAGTGCCCGGAAGATGGGGCTTGGCTGGGGCTGCAGGCCAGAGGGCGTATGCATGGCTTCTCCAGGGTAGTTGACCTCTATACATGAATGTCCACTATTCAATATATATACAATAAAGTGTAAGCTAGATGACGTCATATAACTTAGCGTTGGAAATAGCATGGAATTAGTTCAACTATTGCTCAAAGCATCCACAAGGTTGCCCCCATTCTGGCTAAGGGAATATAGACTTCACCTTATGTTGCAAGGTCTATCAAACAATTCTAGGCCATACTTTTAGTCTATTACAAGATGCAGTACAGATCCTTGTGAAACCTGTTCTTGTTATGATTTCCTATTTATGTGTTTTAATGAGTAAATTATTTCTACACATTCTGCATGCCTACTCCATTATATCTTTTGACTTTTAATGTTCAAGGAAACAAAGTGTAGATACTTAGAAAAGATTAATGATGTTTTATTAATGAAATACTTACAGTTATGCAAACATTTATTTATTTATTTGGGTTTTTTTTTTTTTTTTTTGAGACAAGGTTTCTCTGTGTAACAGTTCTAGCTGTCTTGGAACTCGCTTTGTACCCCAGACTAATGTCCAACGTATAAGAGAGATGCCTGCCTCTGCCTCCCAAGTGCTAGAATTAAAGGCATGCCTCACAATGCCTGACTTGCAATTTTTTTAAAACAGTCTTACTATATATCTGTAGTTGGCCTTCAACTTGTAGTGATCACTTATAGTTAGTTACCCTGCCTCCAGAGTGCCAGGTTTATAGGCAGCACACGTGGCTATGCCAGCCAGTTTCATGACAATGAGGTGGAAATGAGTTCCGCTCTGTTTCTGAGCAACTAATGTCTGTATATCACAAGCAACCATCTCAGGGACGAAAATGGATTTCCTATGCTGTGCTTGATAAATATTTCAATGTAATTATGTCAACTACATAGAGAAAACATTTTCTGATTGCAATTAGCTTTTCCCTTCTAGGTACCACAGAGAGAAAACACGAAATTAAAAAGATACCCCCTGAAAGACCAGAGACACTTCCAAACAGAACAGAAGAGAAAGGTATGAGATCAATTCTTCATTGGCATGTGTAGAACAATAAGCAATGAAGCTGTCTGTCACAGCGCTAGTTCTGATAACCCGCCCACACAATTTGCTTTTTCTTAGGAATATGGTGATTACTGGTTTGTTTGGATTGCTTCCAAACGTATCATTTTGAGGGAAATATAACTGAGCAGTGTGGCACTTTATAGGACAGAATTGCTCTTCAAATCAAAACCAACCAGCTCAGGGCTCTTCCATGATGTGTCTACCATTGCCACCTTCCCTGTGCCCCAAACTTGGTTGTCTTTAAGTTCATCAAGGGCCCTGCATGTATCTGATGTTCTTCATCTAGTCCTTCCACCTTTTTCAATGTCTTTGGGGGCATTGATAAGTTGCACCATTGATATGTTGTCTTGGCTTGCTGAAATTCCCATCCAGACAGATAAAAGCCCTCATCTTTGGTTACTGCTGGGCCCTTGACTCTGGCTAATAGCATTACAGACACATGTTCCTGGTCAAGAATATTGGAGGGGAGCCAGGCGGTGGTGGCGCAGGCCTTTAATACCAGCACTCGGCAGGCAGAGGCAGGCGGATCTCTGTGAGTTCGAGGCCAGCCTGGTCTACAAGAGCTAGTTCCAGGACAGGAACCAAAAAGCTACGGAGAAACCCTGTCTCGAAAAAAATCAAAAAAAAAAAAAAAAAAGAATATTGGAGGGGAGTCGGGAAAAACAACTCAGTTTCAGAGTCTCCAGAGAAAGTTCAGAAATTCCATTGGCAGAGAAGTCTCTTAAAACCTTATACAGTCAGGTTTATAAATGTGTTTGATTCCCATCATCCGGGGTATCTTTTCCAAAGAAATCTGCATGCCATGGAAGGGTTCCTAGTCCTAGGTTCCCAACTTTTGATTGATCACACATTTTTATGGGAAAGTGCTATATTATTATGAACAGGAAGCCAAGCAAGTTCCATTTTAAAAAGCAGTTATTTTGAAGTCACAAGAGAAATGCTGTATTAATGAATATAATTATCTGGAGGTGCTCCTCGGTGGCCTCATGAAATTTTATTGTGGAATTTAATATTTCACATCAGCTTGCTGAAAGTTTTGCCAACATTGTAAGCTATTAAGGCTCTATGCCTCTTTCTTTCTTGCTAATCAGGTAAAATCTGAGTCATTAGAACCTCATTGTGAAGGCCAAGTCTGTGTTAGAAATCAATGGAAAAAATTGCTATTCAGTGTATGCCCTATCAACAGCTCTTGGCTAAAAGCATGTGTTGTGAACCAACTAAACACTACCCCCTGTCCTCATGGGAGACTCTACTCCCTGCAGCCTAGCTGGGCTCTGGGATGAGGATACTTCCTCCCTTGTCCCATGCTGACTAACTTATAGATGGATATGTGAGAAGCCATTCTCCTTGGCTGACCATGTAACCACACAGCCCTCACTCTTCCTCTCACAGAGTCTTTATCCTATGCCACAGAGTCAGAGAGGCAGAAGTCCTAGCCAGAAGCAATAGGACCTTAAGGGAACCAGTGTCTGAGTCTTAGCATCCCTGTGATGCCACCAAGATCCATACCATGTCATCCCGCAAGTCACGACATTCCTGTCCTGATTCTGTTCCTGTTGCAAGCCAGGGAGTTAGCCCTCCTTACCATTTAGCTTAGCCCCTCCTTTTCTGGCCCTAGTGTGCCAGAAAGTTCTTATCATTTCTGGTTGGGTGTGTTTTCCTTTAGAAAAACAGAGAAGGCAAGCCAGTGGTGCCTGCGTAGGACCTAAGGAGGTACCTAAAGTTATTGCCACTTATTCTGAGCTCCCAAACAACATGTTTCATGTCTGTGCTTGCCAGTGAGACACTGGTGTTCTTAGGGATTGCATACAAACAAATACAGGAATTTTACCTATCCTTCCATAGGCCTCACACACAGAAGTTCAGTCTTCATCAGTAAGGTTATAGGTTCTTGCTTTTTGCAGTATACACAAGGATACACAAGGCAAGGCTAGTTGGGGGATGGGAAAATTGAAGCTGTCGTTGTACACCACTCAGTTGCACTACTTACTGGATCTGGATTTGAACTCACTCTGATAGTTCCTTGACTCCAAAAGTGGAGTCTAAAATCTGAGAAGACCCCCTTCCAAGTTCAAAATCTGCACAAAGGTCCCTGAGCAAGCTAGTCTCTGAATAGTTTCCTCCCTTATTGGCTGATGATCTTAGCGTTTAATCAGGCTCATTTTTTCTGTGCACCCAGCAAAAGATCGTGTGGGCCATATGGTAAACCCATCCGCTAGCTGTTGAGCATCACTTGGATGCCAGCCCTGCACAGGCTCTTAGGGAAATGTTTGAGCCAGGCTTTAAAGGGTGAGCAGGAGCTGGTTTAGGGTCAGTGGCTGAAGGACTAGCACCAGCAAGAGTACAGGAAGAGGGGGACAGGGAATTCTGGCTTTTCCTACGTTGACTATGAGTAAATGGTACTCTTTGCTATCAGAAATGGTATCGCTGTGCTTTCTTGTTGAAGCAGGGAATAAGCAGTCTGCATCCCAATGTTGCCACTGACATGAAGTCTATTTGTTTTCTTCATGCTTGCTTCATCAAACAATGACTTAAAGAAAGACCAGAGAGAGAGCCAAAACTGGATTTACAGAAGCCTTCTGTTCCTGCCATCCCACCGAAAAAGCCTCGGCCACCTAAGACCAATTCTCTGAACAGACCTGGTGCATTGCCCCCAAGAAGACCCGAGCGACCAGTGGGCCCACTGACGCACACCAGGTACTGCCATACTGCCATGCTCTCACCAAGGCGGGTAGGCATGGGATGAACGCAGGGAGCAGGGAAGAAACGGGAATCAAGCTTTGTTTAAAGATTCCAGCCACTCCTTTCCGGCGAGGACGTGCTTGCAAGGTGTTGGGGAACACAGTGTGGGCTTTGGGCTCAGTAGGTGGGAGCTGGGGGCACGTCATGTAGATGCTGCTCATAACAGGGCATTTTCCTGGCATTTGTTAGGACAGGCCAACTGCCTTGCAGGCTGGAGATGCAGGTGGTACACTCTCCTTCATCCCTTAGGTAACTGGCCTTTGTACACCTCACTGAAGTTATGTCTCCTAATCCTCTACCTATTCTGTGGTCCCTCAGGCTGTGCCCTGGGCTCTCTCTACTCGTCATGACACAACTTGATGTGGAACACATGACAGATTTCCTGGTGTATGTGTCTCTGAGCTCTAAGACCCTCAGAGACATGGCTACGATCACTAGCAAGTTTGTCACATCGCTGGCTAGCAGAGACATGTATTAGTAATATGAAATCAGAGACGGTCCCGTGCATTCCAGAACCGCATAGACAAGAGACTCTTGAATTCTCTCCACTGGTTCTTACCTAGAACTTTCTACTATTGCATCCATGCATAGTACACGCTGGTGTAGTGCATCAGAGCGAGTTGGTGGCCTTCAGATCCTTATCCATCTCTGCCAACACACTGAAGTCTGTTCTTGTTAGCTGTTCGCATGGTAAGCACAGAGTGCTGCTTCTGAGTTGCTGTGTTGAAAGCAGGCAGGCAGTCCTTCGGGCTTGAATCTTAGCCCACCTCATAGGCTGCTTTGTGAGTTGCTGTCTTTCTAACCTACCTTTCACTATCTGTAAGTTGAGGGTGATACTGAAATTCGCCTAGATATAATATTCAGCTATATATCACATGCTGAGAAAGTAACAGTATTTTCCTTGTCAACTATTAAGCCGTGTAAACTGCAGTAAGACAATAGTGTTTACTTGCATTTTAAAAAATTGTGGTAGAGCCCACATAACATGCAGTTTAACATCTTAACCGTTTTAAGCGCATGGTTTGAATTAAGTATATTCGCATCATTGTGCAATCATTTCCAGAACGTCCCCCCTCTTGCATAACTGTACCTCTATACCCATTAAAGAGCGACTCTCCACTGCCATCTCCCTGTAGCCCCAAAAGTCATTATTCTACTCCCTGTCTCTATGATTTTGACCCCTAGGTACTTATATAAGCAGAATCCAAGCGCATGGCTGTTTTCACTTTGCATGATGTCCTTCCTCAGTGCTCATCTGTGTTGTCAAGTGACCCATTTACTTACAATATCAAGAGCACCAAATGCCCCCCCCCAGGAACACTGACCAAATACAGAGACACCTCATGGCCTAGATGTCTGAGAGCTATCAGAAAGCAGGCAGCGGTGTTGGGTGCTGACATGTCTGTGTATGGGAGGCTGTCTGCCCAGCCGAGCACGGGCTGTGGGTATTTCCACAGCATATGAGTTAACATTCTGTAGGTGTTGTGCCAGGGTTCAATCGAACCACTGCCTCTGTGAAATGGCCCTTGTGAGAATGAATTGGATCATAACCTCCAACGTGCTGGTCAGGTCCCTATGTGTCATAACCCTCTCTTCTGATAGGTAGTAAAGAGCTCTTTGCATGCGATGAGGCCACTTGGAAGCCCCAGTAACTCGAGCAACAACCACATCAGAGGTGTGCTCATCCCAGAAGCTAACACACCAGGAGGAAAAGGTTATATAAACAGAGGTGCTTCTGGAGAGAATCTGACCTATACAAACAAAGAGAAGATGTAGAGCAGGAAACATCATCCATCACTTTATAGCTGGCAAAAGGGCAGCCAAGGCTTCATGCTGCCAAATCCCGATGGTCTTCAGGGATTACACACATCTCAATAAACTTAATAGCATGTTCTATTGCTAACATAAACATGTTCCCGCTGCTTTTTATAATGATCTAATCAAAAGAGAAGTGGTGTTCTCACTACTCCCTCCTTATCTTTGCTAGCTACCCTTGACCCTGTGACTGTGGGACAGGTGCAGCTTTGTCATCCCAGCTGAGCTTACAGGCCCAAGAGGTCACCTTCACTTCCTGCCTCTGCCTAGCTCTTCTCAGTCTCCAGTTCTCAAATCCACTTGTGAGTTAGAAGGGCAGGATACCAAGGAGGATGCACATGAGGACTATCTGTGTATATTCAGTAGTGGGAAACAAATTCTTACCATTGCTGTGCCATCAGAATAACCTGTGAAAAGACAGAGATTCTCTCAGCCCTATTCACCCTGTGGCTGCTCGGCCCCCAAGGCTTTGCACTACTGTGCAAGGGGATGGGGAGATGGAGGAAAAGCCCCAGGTTCTGGCATAGCCCATTGGAAGGAGGCTATTGGCTTCCCTGACTCAGTGGCTCTCGGACTTGAGCAAACTCCAGAATCATATAAACAATGCGGATTGGGGGGCCCCATCCCATGGTTGTGACTCGGTAGACCTGTAATAGACTTGGGAATCTGCATTTTGTTTGGGGGGGGTTGTTTTAATTTTTTTTTGAGACAGAGTGTCTTGTAGCTCAGACTGCCCTTAAACATGCTGTGGATTCAAAGATGATGCTGAACTTCTAACCCTCTTAACCTGCATCTTCCTAGTGCTGAGATCACAGACATGTGCCACCATACTTGGCTTATGTGGTGCTGGGAATTGAACCCAGAGCTTTGCGAATGCTAGGCAATTATATTACCAACTAAACCATATCCCTAATCCTGGACTTTGCATTTCTCATAGTTCCCAGGTACTGCTGCTGCTGCTGATGGTGAAGTCTACACTCCAGAACCACTGGTTTAGGTTCTCCCAAGTTGATGTTGGTCCTTTCCCATCGTCCTCTGACCACCTCCCATGCACCTGCTGATACAGCCTGATCCCTGTGCTGCCAATCAGCATGTCCTCCTCTGGAATCATTCCAGTATCTCTCACTATTTCTCTCTTCTCCAAATGCCTGATACCTCATGTTCGGCATGGTGCTGGGGCTGATACTGTGCCACTTGGGATGCACCCACCCCCGGACTCCTTTACAGGATTTAGAGCAGATCAAGAGTGTGTGTTTTGTCATTGCCACATGCCTTACGGTGTTGAGCATATGGTAGTGGCTCATTTAACGAACACTTGTTGAATGCCATAGTTCCTTAAGTGGGGGTGCGAGTGCTTAGATTTTATTCCATTTGCCTCTTCTGTGTTCCTTCCCAGCCTCTATACAAGCTCTTCAGCATGTGTTCCTTACATTCAGAGTAGCTTAGTATGTCATGGATTTTAAGAGAAAAAAAAAAAAAAAACTAGAGATCAAAGAAAATCTCACTGCCCCTCGGTACCTAATGTACATAATACTGCTTGCTGAGCAGTTCCATTAGGAAAGTGTGTCATATATTAGTCTGAGAAGTTATTTCATCTGCCAGAGCATTTGTGGTAGGAGTGTGCCAACTGCATGCAAGCAGTCTGTGCCAGTGTCCCTCTGCAGAAAGGGCACTGTGTGCTGCGTGAAACAAACCCCTGCCAAGATTTACCTGACCAGATGGCCGGCAGGCTAACAGACAGATGATTAAGCCAAAGGACACACAGTTCTCACTGGCAGGTCTTGCTAGAGAAGGAGGTATTCCAGCTTCAGCTGCTGTGTCCAGGCTGGAACTCGCCAGCAGCCAACAAGCTGCTGCCATGTGGCCCTTGCAGGAGAGCTTTCCTTCTCTTTGAACAGGAAGAAGTATCTCCAAGGAAAGGGATCTCTGTGGAAGAAGAGCATAGTCTGTGTTTACATGCGCACGCTCAACAAAAAGCACACCAAGGGCCCACTGTGTGCCAGGCACTGTTCTGGATCTTAGGGAGGGTGGGGCTCATGTGTTCCTGTTCAGTTCTCAGGCGTTCTATTCAGGGACATCAAAAGGACACCAGAAGGGCACCAGCAAAGAAGTTCGTGTCCAGTCTAAGCAAGTTGAAGCACCCTGTAAGGACGTGACACTGCCTAGTGTCTTCCTCAGATATTTGCATTCCTCGGCATTGGTAAGAAGAGTCCTCTGATTTCTAGAAAGCGCATATGTAATTTTAATATGAAAAATGACTTCCAAAACTGCTACCAGGATTAACTTTAAAATGGTGAGTGCCACGTGCAGTAGTGGCTCATGTGTAGCTCGAGCACTTGGGAAGCGGAAGCGGGAGCATCACAAGTTTCAGGCCAGTCGGGACTATGTAGTGAGACCCTAAATTAAAGAACGGGGATGCCAAAGAAAGAAAACAAATCGAGTGATGTTGGGAAAGTTCTATAGGCCACAAGTGTCTTCTCAATTTCTGGGCCTCGGTTATTATTTCATGGTGCGTTGAACTGACCCTGCTCACCTGTGCAACCCACCCAATAACAGAGGAGCTGCTGGCGACCCAATGACCATTCTGTCTACTCTCTTTTGATGCCTGGACATAAATAGATCTCAGTTAGCATGCACGGGTGTGCATGTGTATGTGTTGTGGGGTTATAAGTTTAATAGTTTCTATTACCGACTTAATAAAAATAGATTCAGAAGCATCTGTGAGAAGAGAGCCTAACGCTTTGCAGAAGGGCCCAAAAGTAAAAAGAAGAAAGTAAGGACATGATGAAAAAAGAAAATTGACATGGGCTCTACAAATTGCCTTTTGTAAAAGACAGAAAACCAGAACCTGAGGAGCAGAGCAGGTACTTGCCGTCAAAGGAAGGGAGGTAGAAGCAAGCCGGCTAGAGGTTAGACAGAAACAGGTTTGTCAATCCTCAGCAACCCAGACACCCTAAGTCATAATCAGTTTTCTTTTTCTTCTAAAGAATGAGGAAGCTAGAGAAGGACTTTTGCTCTCAGGAGAGAGATAATGGGAGGGAGGAGGGAGGAGGGAGGGAAGGGAGGGGGAAAGACACTGATTTACCTGCAACCTACTGTGAGTGCCTGTGCTCCCCATGAAAGGAGCAGGTATATCCTAAGGCATAGGTAACAGACATGGGGTCTCCATGAAAGGGAGGGAGGCACAGCTAGTAGGTGTTAGGGGAAGTCAGGCAAGCTAGGGTGAAGCGGGGAAAGTTGAAAACTGAACGGGGAGTACAGGAGTCTGTGCTCTTTGACTGTTACGGAGAGGAACCTGTCCATAGTCCACAGCGTGCAAGGCATCGGGGGAAGGAAAAGGCACTGTTGGGAATGGATCACCCAGGCGGCCGTCATGGGGAGAGGCTTAAGAGGTTGATGAAAGAAGAGGGGGAGGCTAGGGTTCTGTAAGCTAGTGTTCTCCCACATGGATAGCACTGTGTTCTGGGGCTTGATGAATCTGTGATAAATACTTAAAAGTGAGCAGACAGTGTAGACTCCAGAGGATAAGACTTCTGAAAGATGGTGAGAGGTATGATCTTGATCCTGCAATATCAGGACTTGAGAGACATAGCCTTCGGGCTCTGTCTATTATCTGGCAAAGCGAAGTTAATAGCCTCTACTTTGGCTTGTGGCTGAGAGTGTGAGGTCTATGCAGGCCATTCAGTGAGGAGGTGATGGATGTAGGGGCATTGGCTACTGGCCTCAGACTCTCAGAGGATGCTATGCTTTGACTTGGGATGTGAAAGATGTGATGCTAGAACCTGGGCGTGGGGTTGTGAGCAGAACGTCTGCTCATCTCCCAAATCTGTGTTCCTTTGTTGCTGTGGACAAAGACCTGGAGAAAACAGGAAGAAAAAAAAGAACTTATTTTGTCTCATGGCCTGGTAGGGTTATTCCATGTTGTTTGGTGCAACGTGCTTAGGCAGAACATTGTGTCAGCAGGAGTGTGGGGGCAGAGAGCTGTTTACCTCCTAATAGACAGGAAGCAGAAAGACATGAGGGGGCTGAGAATAAAAAAATAACTTTCAAAGACACACCTTCAGTGACCCATTTCATCTAGGTAGACTCCATCTTCTAATGTGACCATAGCATGCCCAAAATAGCAGTACCAGGTAGGAGGACCAAGTGTTCAACGCATGAGCCTGCGGGGCACATGTTGTACTCAAGCCGTAACACTATCCTGTGAAGGACTGGAGGCTCTGCTGAGAGGATTGGAGCTTGCGGTGGAGTTGCATTCCCCCCACCTAGAGTGATTGCAAGAGAAATAGGAGCAATGAGTGATTGATGGGCTTGGAGGCAAAGATTAAGTAAGCATTTATGTACCACACGTAACTAAGTGCTTAGAGAATAGTAGTTCTATCTCTTGAGACCGACTTACCAGCATAAAAGTTATGTTTTTGTCAGATTGACTAAGGCATGCTGGTTGTTTATGCACCTAGATTACAACTCAGCAGGAAATAAGCCCCTAGGTACTGATTGGTATGGGGTATATAGTCCCTGTGTCTACCAGAAAAAAAGCATCAAGAAGACCCCCTTTGGTATAAGTGAACCAATAGATTTAAGTGCACCTATTGATTACAAAGGAAGAACAAAGACTGGTGAATGAGTACATGTAAGTGTTCCCTGCATTGGCCTGCAAGATGTGCATGAGGGTACTTATATCATCATTTAGAGTTTGCATTGCTTAAGTGCTTTGTTTTGAAAATTTGTAATGATGCTTTACATGACTGTTTTAGTACTTTTCTCCTTTTCTACAAGTTGAGATGAAGGATTCTCTCTTAAAATTTTATTTTTCAATTAACTTTATGTGTATCCATGTGTGTTTGTGTGGGGGTATTCTTTTTTTTATTTATTAAAGATTTCTGTCTCTTCCCCACCGCCGCCTCCCCTTTTCCTCCCCCTCCCCCAATCAAGTCCCCCTCCCTTGTCAGCCCAAAGAGCAATCAGGATTCCCTGCCCTGTGGGAAGTCCAAGGACCACCCACCTCCATCCAGGTCTAGTAAGGTGAGCATCCAAACTGCCTAGGCTCCCACAAAACCAATAGGTGCAGTAGGATCAAAAACCCAGTGCCAATGTTCTTGAGTTCTCAGTAGTCCTCATTGTCCACTATGTTCAGCTAGACCGGTTTTAACCCAGGCTTTTTCAGACCCAGGCCAGCTGGCCTTGGTGAGTTCCCGATAGAACATCCCCATTGTCTCAGTGTGTGGGTGCACCTCTTGCGGTCCTCAGTTCCTTGCTCGTGCTCTCTCTCCTTCTGCTCCTGATTTGGACCTTGTGTGGGGGTATTCTAACTAGTTTCCTAAAAAATTTTTTTATTAAGCTATATATTTTTCTCTGCTCCCTTCCCTTCCTATCCCCTCCCTTCCCTTCTACCCTCTCCCATGGTCCCCATGCTCCCAATTTACTCAGGAGATCTTGTCTTTTTCTACTTCCCACGAAGATTAGATCCATGTATATCTCTCTTAGGGTCCTCATTGTTGTCTAGGTTCTCTGGGATTATGAATTGTAGGCTGGTTTTCTTTGCTTCGTGACTAAAAGCCACTTATGAGTGACTAATATATGAGTGACTAATATTATATTTGTCTTTGGGTCTGAGTTACCCCACTCAATATGATGTTTTCTAGATCCATCCAGTTGCCCACAAATTTCAAGATGTCACATTTTTTTCTGCTATGTAGTACTCCATTATGTAAATGTACCACATTTTCCTTATCCATTCTTTGGTCGAGGGGCATTTAGGTATTTCCAGGTTCTGGCTATGGCAATCAATGCTGCTATGAACATAGTTGAACACATGACCTTGTGGTACAATTGAGCATCCTTTGGGTATATTCCCAAAAGTGGTATTGCTGAGTCTTGAGGAAGGTTGTTTCCTATTTTTCTGAGAAATCACCATACTGATATCCAAAGGAGCAGTACCAGTTTGTGTAACATGAGGGCCTGCTTGTTGGGGTTTCTGTCCTGCCCAGTTCCCATAGCCCATAAATCCCAAAGAAAATCACACAGAGATCTCCATAAGTTATAAAGCTGATTGGTCCATTAGCTCAGGGTTCTTATTTACTCTTATAACTTATATTAACCCATTATTCTTATCTATGTTAGCCACATGGCTCAGTACCTTTTTCAGCAGGGCAGGTCACACCCTGCTTCTTCAGTGTCTGGACAGGACTGCAGAAAGTGCTTCCTTCTTCCCAGAATACTCCTGTTCTCATTGCCCTGCCTCTACTTCCTGTCTGGTTTTCCTGCCTATACTTCCTGCCTAGCTACTGGCCAGTCAACATTTATTTAAAACATAATTGACAGAATATAAACAATTGTCCCACACCAAGTTTGCAGTCCCACCAGCAGTGGAGGAATATTCCCTTTATGCCACATCCTCTCTAGCATAAGTTGTCATCAGTGTTTTTTATCTTGGCCATTCTTACAGGTGTAAGATGGAATCTCAGAGTTGTTCTGATTTGCATTTCTCTGATGACTAAGGATGTTGAACATTTCCTTAAATGTCTTTCAGCCATTTTATATTCCTCTGTTGAGAGTTCTCTGCTTAGGTGTATACCCCAATTTTTATTGGATTTTTGTTCTTTAGGTGACCAATTTCTTGAGTTCTTTGTATACTTTGGATATCAGCCCTCTGTCTGATATGGGGTTGGTGAAGATCTTTTCCCATTCTATAGGCTGCCATTTTGTCTTATTGACTGTGTCCTTAGCTTTACAGAAGCTTTTCAGTTTCAGGAGGTCCTATTTATTAATTGTTTCTCTCAGTATCTGTACTATTTTGGTTATATTTAGGAAGCAGTCTCCTGTGTCAATGTATTCAAGTGTATTTCCTACTTTCTTTTCTATTAGCTTCAGTATATCTGGCTCTATCTTGGGGTCTTTGATCCATTTGGACTTGAGTTTTGTGTATGGTGATAGATATGGGTCTCTTTTTATTCTTCTACATCTTGATATCCAGTTATGTCATATGCTGACTAGTTTTATGTCAATGTGACATGAACTAGAGTCACTTTAGATTCAAGAACCTAAAGTAAGAAAATGTTCCAACCAGACTGGCCTGTGGTGCATTTTCTTGTTTGATGATTGAGGTGGGAGGACCAGTTTACTGTACACTATGCCACCTGTGGGCAATTAGTCCTGAGTGTTCTAGGAAAGACAGCTCAACAAGCCTTGGGGAGTCAACCAGTAAGCAGCAATTCTCTACAGCTTCTGCCGTGATTTCCCTCAATTATGAACTAAAAGCTATAAGGCAAAATAAACCCTTTCCTCTCCAAGTTCCTGAGGGGAGGTATGGAGAGCATTTTTATTTTTAATTTTATGTGCATGGTTGTATTGCCTGCACATACGTCTGGGCACCATGTGTGTGCAGCAGCCACAGAAGCCAGAAGAGGGCGTTGAATCCCCTGGCACTGAAGACAGAGGGTTGTCATCCTCACTATGGGTACTGGGAATAGAGACCAGGTGTTCTAGTGCTCTTAACTTCTGAATCATCTCTCTAGCTTTGTGTACAGTTTAAAGAAGTCACTGTACTTTAGACCCTAACTCCTAGCATGAAAACTTTAGAGATAGCACCACATCTATTTGCATTTCTCCCTCCTTTGAATAGAAGAGTTTTCTCATATAGTGGAAAGCAGGTCATTTCTGGAACCCCTTGAGGAGCTAGAAACATGTACCCCCACAGACAGCAGATCAGAAAGCCACCAGGGAGTCAAAGCACATAGTATCCCCTAGAAACAGTGACAGTGTCAGGAAGAGGAGGCTGGGAATGGAGGGGACAGTGAACACATAATGCAGAAGAGCACCAGCAGGTTGAAGGGAAGCCTCTCATGCTGGGGGTTTGTCGATGTTACGTGCTGACCAAATTGCATTTGTATTTGCACTCTTCTCTCTTTCCACCCACACGTACAGTGCAATTGATTTGCTGCAGCAAAATCCAGAAGTAGTGACAGGGTTTAGCCCTGACTGGGCCACATTGATTTTCCTGTCACTGGGTGGCCAGAATAGGGCAGGAAACACTAGGAGGTATCAGCTCCTCCCAGTGCCATTTGGTTTCTAGCATGCTATCTTTTTACTGCTCTTCCTCTTAAGTGGCACCCTCCAGACTGTCCTCACAGTCGCTCAATCATGAGTTCTCTCTCCTCCTGACACTGACAAGAGCTGGGCCCAGCTTCTTTCAAGACCCCCATTTGCCTTTGAAACACCAAGATGTGGAAGTAGAAATGAAATCTGCGGGTGACATCATTCCCTCGCCCTTCTGGGGGTGCTGGGCTCTGGAGGGGGAGGCCTACTTGCAGGTGTCCTTACAGAGTCTGTACAAAGCATAGAGATTAGGAGAGAAATTGAGTGAGAAATGTCCTATCACCTTCCAGCATGCCTTCACCTCCTATAAATAGCAGAGCTTGCTTGTGTTCATTGGGGTGAAGACATGCATTGTAAGAAAGCTGCCAGCAAAATCACTCTGGTTCTTGTGTCCCTGGCATTACTTGAGCAGTCCCATAATTCACTGGGACTACTTTCTGAATCCTGAAGTCTGTGGTGCCTGGGACATGTTTTGTCTATAAGATGGTTATGTGGAGACTCCAAGATCTCAGCATGGCACTTTTCTGGGAAAGGGCAGAAAGCCCTTTCAAACAATGAATAAAGGAAACCCGTTTTGCCCCTACTTGATGGAAGGTTCCTCCTCCAGGGCTTGCTATATTGTGGGGCAGAATGCTCCTAGATGCTCTCCACATTTGCTGTCTTCACACATGTTGTAAGTCCCCTTTCAGTTACTCCTCTGAAAGAGAAAGCCCCTCAAGAATAAAATACACGAATGTGGAGAGGACCCTTTGTATTATATCACCATCTCAAGCATGATAGAAAAGACAAAGCTAGGCATCAGCAATCTCTATCTGGTTCCTGCTCTGCTGTCCATCAGCTTCCAGGCCTTGTGCCCATCCATTGCGCCCTCTGCACAGAGAAATTCAGGCAGAGGCCTGTAACAAAGCAGGAAATGGAGCTGGGTAGTCCCTGCCCAACATTCAATTCAAAGCTGAAGGCTGAGATATTAATCAGGTAGCCAGGGGAGTTACTGTCCCAGTTTGCTTTCTATTCCTATGATATAACACTAAACAAAGTCAAATTGAAGAGGAGAGGGTTTATTTAGCTTAAGGTTTACAGTCCATGATGAAGGGAAGCCAAGGCAGGAAACTGAAGGCAGGCATTGTAGCAGAGACCATGAGGAATGCTACTTATTGGCTTGCTTCCTGTGACTTGCTCATCTTCCTTTCGTATAGAAACCAGGGGTGGCACTACCTGTAATGAGCTGTCCCCCACCCCAATCAATCATCAATCAAGGAAATGCCTCCCCAGATTTACCTGCAGGCCAATCTAATGAAGGCAATTCCTCTGCTGAGATTCCCTCTTCCCAGATGTGTTTAGGTTGTTTCCAGTTGAGATAAACTAAAGTGCACAGCAGTGCACTGCCCTTAGCCTTCGCATCTTGGGGGCATCACTGGGATGAGATGTTATGGGATGGATGCACAAAGACTTTCTCCATGTTTCACAGTACAGAGGGACAATGAGGAAGATTTCCTGGTTGGGAGACAGGAAGGAGACAGAGCAGCACAAGCAGTTTCTCTGTGATACCACCTTTGAAAAGTGTAATCATTTCTATGACGTCACAGTTCCAGAGTGGAATGAGGGGTGGTGAAAATTAGAAGTCTCACCCTGTGTGCCCTAGTGGTTGCCTGCACATGGGGAATGGGGCTTCTTTAAATTTTCTTTCCTAGTCCTTCTCAGCTCTGCCCCCCTACCCCATACTTTCTTTTTAAAACATCTAAAGCTGAAAGATTTGCATTATGGTAGCACATGATGTTGCGGGAAGGGGGCTGCTAATGAAATCCCCATACAGACTTGGAGTCTTGTTCTGTAGGAACTGTTCTTTCTTGCTTCATCTCCACATAGCTCTAAAAGATTGGTATCTGCTTGCTGGTTTTCTGTCATGATGCTGGTAGCACTGTCATAGATTTGTTAGTGTGCTTCTTTTGGCTTCTTGCATTCTTCAACACCATTTCCATCCCACATGTCTTGGCTTAACTGTCCCAGCTTGGGCTAAATTAGGCCATGCCACTGGCTGAGTTCATGTTCTCAAGGGTTGCACAGGGTTGTGCGTCTTCCACATTCTCCTCTATGCACGAGCCCTATGTTGTCTCAGGTCCATTGGGTCACACTGGATGCATGCTTTTTGTTTATTATTGGCACCTCTTCATTTGGGAGCAAAAATTATTTACCCAACTGGGAGTGAGCGAGGGTAACACATAGCTTGGTATTGTCGGTGACTCGCTGTCCCCAAGGCCAGGTCCTCTGCCTTGAAGATCAAGAGACTTGAAAAATAAAGCAGCTTCAGTGGAGACAAGAGGCTCAGAAGTTCAAGGTCATTCTTGGCTATATAGAAGGTTCTAGGCCAACCTGGGAAACAAGAGATCTTGCATCTAAAGAAATAAATGAAGGAGTAAATAAACAAGTCCCCTTAAAGAAGTGCTATTGGTCTCTGCAGTTAGAGCTAAAAGGTTCAAATCTAGATGCTGAGACTTGAATACTTTTGTTATTTTTCATTGGCAAGTGACTTAGCCTCACTTAGCCTCAGTTTCTTTCACTATATAATGAGAAGCAAGATATGCACAGGGGCAGTTCCTCAGGAATCAGACTGTGCCAGCAGAACGTGGGGCTATGTTGTGGGGCTTCATGCCCACAGAAGCAGGATCAGGCAGAGGAAAAGTTAAATTGTCATAATGGTTCCACAAGCCCCTGTGAGGTCCGCAGGGCGCTCTGTAGCTAAAATTGTCCACTTGAGTTGTCCCATGTTGGCTAAGGAGGTATTCAGTTACCTATCATGCAAGTGTCAAACTAAAACTTCTACGAAAAAAAAATATGGAAATAGAATCATTTTGATTTCAAATTTAAGCTTCTTTATTTAGTTTCGTTTTTTTTTTCATTTTTGTTAGTCCTTGGAGAATGTTGTGCAGTGTGTTTTGATGGTATCCACTCCCTCGTCAACTCCTCTCAGATCCATCTCCTTTCCCTATCCACTGAATTTTGTGCCCTGTGTTTATTTTTTTAACTCATTAAGCCAGTTTGCACTGCTCACATACTCTTAGACGAGTACTGTCAATCTACCAGGGGCCACAGTCTTAAAGAAAACTGACTCTTTCTTTCCCATTGGGTCACACTGGATGCTCAGCTAGGGGTGGGACTTTATGTCTACCTACCCCTCCTTGCTGGGATTTAGTTTGGCTTGAGTTTTTGTGTGTATTATCACAACAGCTGTGAGTTTGCATGTGTCCATGCCCTGATATGTTAGGAAAACTGTTTCCTACTCGTCATCCACCACTTCTGGCTCTTACCCTCTTCCCCAATATTCCTTTAGAAGGAGGGGGTATGAGTCTGGACAGCCTTGTTCTGCTGTCTTTGGTTAGATGGTGCTATTCATAACCAACCTTCTCCTGTGTTCTCCTTTTAATTGTTGTGGGTATAGAAACCCAACAGAGGAAAAACGCTGGCAGGAGCCAGTAAATGATGAAAGAATGAGCTCCTTTCTCTTTTGTAGGGTTCAACAGCATCCTTTCTGGAAAAAAATGGTACCCTTGTAGTGAACAAACTGTGGGAGAATGGAGACCATCAAGAGCTGCATCCCCATTGGGTATCATCCACTAGAGACTTGTGCTTCAGTAAATTTCAGAAATTCTGGTATTTTTCAGGACTGAAATTCATTAGCATTGTTGTAAAGAGGCTATAAATATAGTGAAAGGCATTTACAAATAGACATTGTAAAATGCTTACACACCCACAGTCTGAACACTGTCAAAACACCAGCTGCAGCTTCCCTACTTGGAAGGATCAGAACTTTTTTAAAACTACACCTACTGTGTTTTCAAAATAGGCTTGCTTCTAGCTCTAGATAGAAGAGCATCTCAACTGAAACCCGTGTCTAGCTCTTGGCATGAGGGATCAGAGAGCTCAATTAGAGAGAAGAGCCAGTATTCCAGTCTCCTTATCCAAGTGTGGTCCATGTTCTGGAATCTAGGGAAGTCACTTGGGGATGGTTAGTTCCTATTTCTTCAGGCTGGTTCCCCATGCTTCAGCCTGTAGAGCCTCAGATAAGCCACAGAAGCATGAAACTATCCCCTTAGGTAGAAACCCTCCTTGGCAAGAGTTCACTACAAATGCCATTCGAGAGGAAGTCACCCTAACAACTGATATATTTTTCCTTTTTATCAAATACCATCAGAACAGAGATCCTGAATGGGGATAGAGCCTTTAGTAGCTATGTGTTATTTGCAATTGTATTTTTTCATTTGCTTTATATTCTATATTTCTATCAGTTGTGAACCCCAAATGCCCTTTACAGCAAAAGTTCTATGTTGATGGATGCTATGTTAGAATGTATTCAATTCTTTAGACTTAATGCTGTATTAATTTGCCCAGGCTATCATAACAAACTACATGAGCAGTGTAAACAGCAGACATTTAGCTTATCATAGTTATAGACACATTATACTAGGAGGGAAGACATGACAAGATTCTCTTCTGCATGGCCCCGAGAGCTTGCTTAGTATTTAAGACCACTTGCTTCTCTTCCAAAGGACCTAAGTTCAAATCCAAGCACTACCTCTTCTTACCGCCACAAGTACCAGGTATGTACTCCATGCACATCCATACATGCAGGCAAAACATCCCCTGGAACTGGAGTTATAGATGGTTGTGAGCCACTGTGAGGGTGCTGGGAACTAAACCCAGGTCCTCTACAAGAGCAACAAGTGTTCCTAAGTTCTGAGCCATCTCTCCAGCCCTATAATAAATGAAAAATGTGAATAGAAGAAAAAGGGGCTGGAGAGATGGCTCAGCAGTTGTGAGTACTTATTGTTTTTCCAGAGAATTTGAGTTCAATTCCCAGCACCCATGTCAGGTGGCTGGCAATTGCTTATAACTCCACCTCCAGGGAATCCAATGGTATCTTTGGTTTCCTGCACTCAGGTAGCATACACTCACACAGATAAATAAACATACACATAAATAGAAAGGAAAATAAATCTTTAAAAATAAATGGAAGGAAAAACCCCCTATAAACTTATTCCTGAGACAAGTACTATTCACATTTTAAAAAAATATTACTTGCCCATATTTTTCCTGTGTATGATTCAGCTTGGTTTTTGTCAATCTTACACAGGTGTTATCATATAGACGATCATAAAACCTTATGACTTGGAGAAAATGCATCTATTATACAACTGTATAATGCATTCCCATTTCAAAAAATTTGGCCAATGTTCCTGGATTCCACAGGTATTTTTCAGGCACTGAGCTGGGTAATGAAAAATCACTCATCAGACTTCCCAGGAATAACTTCCATAAATATTCTTCTAGTCTTAAAAAAGAATTCCTCTTCCTAACACATAAGGGAGGCATGTGGGAGGATGCATATTCCTGTGCGTGCCATCGTTACCCTGCCTTTGTTCTCTAACATTGTAATATAGGCATTCATTCTTGTCAGGAGAAACCTGTTTGTAAGTGCCATTTAAATGCCTTGTAAAAGCCCATCAAATGTCATGGTTTACTCAAATGTTTCCCTACATGTAAAATAGTCCATTGGGGTTTTTTTTGTAAGGGGGGGGCGTTCTTCATTGTAAACAATACAAGAATGCATTGAACCTATTTATTACAGACTATATCTTTCATATGGTCCAAACTATGGCTCAGAAGTGGGTTCAAAGCATATGAACACTTAAAATCTATATTCTATTCTTAAAACTCAATTAATTTGTCCTATGATATTCCATATATCTGAGTAACTTTCAAAATTTCATGGTATAGCAGGTGAAATAAACTTGAGACGAAGAGAAAAGCACTGCATGACCATATCTTCATGTGGGGCCTAAGAGTGACAGATAAGGAGAGGGTGATCAAGGAAGATAGCCAGTATCAGTCCCGGACTGCATATGTACACATATGCATACCACCAACACATATACCACTCAAATGCATGCAGACATGCCCCGCACAAATACAGAAAATAAACTAAAAGGTTAAAACACTATTTCCGAAAGAAAAACAAAGACCTATAAAAGAATAAAATAGTTGAGTCATATAGTAATAATGGGCACCGAAGTCATCTCCAGCCCTTGAGATAGGCCCTCATTTGCTAAGAAACTTCCAGTTAACTCAAAGAAGTACGCAGCAGCTCTAAGACTGAGAGTAGCCAAAATACATCATGAAACCATGCGTTCTGAAGCAGTCAAATTTTGAAGAACATGTGCTCAGTTCAGAAGCAACCCTCCTCCTCACCATCAGCTCCTCTGATGTGCTTCAGCTGCCCACCAGGATGTCAAACTAGCTTGCCTTTTGACGGCTTTCAGAAGCCTCCCTTCCCGGATGCCAAAAGTCAAGCACACTCGTCCTTCCAATACAGTGGTATAATATTTATATATAGTGTACCCAGTGTTCCCTGTACTTTGAATCACCTTTATTACTTACAATCATGCTTCACTCTAGATATCATGCTATGGTGTTATTCCCGTACTCCTTATGGAATGCTGACAAGAAAAATCTACGATCAACATGTACTTTCCTCTAAGTATTTTCATTTCTTTTTCGTTTCAACTTTTTAAACTGTGTGCCTGCACAAAAGAATGTGTACTTGCATGCACACATGCGCGCGCGCGCACACACACACACACACACACACTTGAGTGTAGGTGCTGGTGGAGACTAGAAGCTGGGGTCAGATTCCCTGGTGCTTGTGTCAGAGATGGTTATGAGCCACCCAGCATGGCTGCAGGAACTGAACTCAGGTCCTCTGCGAGAGCAATGCAATCTCTTAACTCTAAAGTCCCTTTATTTTTTTTTTCTAAAGTACAACTCTATTTACTGTGGTACTATCCACTGAACTCAGGGCTTCACATGTCCTAGGCAAGAACTCTATTGTAACACTCTATCCCCAGCACAAATATTTTTGTTTTTCATTGGAAGATAGTTAATTGTATATATTTATGGATATAGTGTGACATTTTCATACACACATATAGTGCATTGTTGATCCTATCAGGATAATTGGCTTATCTGTCACCTCAGGTATTTATTCTTTCTTTATGTTGGGAATGTTCAAAAACTCTATTAGCAATTTTGAAATATTTAATTCAATTGCTGTTGGCTACAATTTCTAGTCATTCTATAGAGCATTACAAGTTATTCCTATGCCCATCTGTGGCCATAGATTTATTAATCATCTTTCCATTTCTCTCTTCTCTATACCTTCCTCGGGCTTTGGTAATCACTGTTCAGTTTTCTATTTCTTTGAGATCAGTTTTAATTAAAAAAAATATTCGTGTGGGGGTTTGTGGAGGTCAAAGGACAACTTTATGGAGTTGGTCTTTCCTTCCACGTTTCTGTGGTCTCCAGGAATTGAACTCAGGTTACTGGGATTTCATCTTTCCAGCACCTGTGGTTTTCCCTTGAGGCGGGGAGCCATCACTATGTAGCCCAGGCTGTACTGACTTTTGTAATCCTCCTGCTTCCATTATGTATCCTTGGCTGATCTCAGGCTTGTGATCCTCCTGCCTCCACCTCTAAGGTACTGAAATTATAGGCATGTGTTACCACTGCCAGCTAAGTGTTTTCCTTTTTGTTGCTAGAAATTCTAAGCAAGGTAAGGTTGTGATGGGCATTACCCTGATTGTTAGTGATTTTGAGCCATTTTTATGTACCTATTGTCCATGTGAATATCCTCTTTTGAGAAATGTCTAACTCTGGTTATGGTGGCTTTATTGTTGAGTTGTACAGTTAGTTGAATCTGTGTGTGCAGAACTCGTGGAAAATTGACTATACCTTCAAATGAGTGGATGCAGAGGCCCAGAAAAATCAGAAGTTTTTAAATACCCCCCCCCCATCCTACCACACCAAATGGCTTGGTATCTGCCCAAGGCAGTATGGCCTTTAGGACCCTAAATTTTGGTTGTCCTATATAGAAAGGGAGTCTGAGATGGTCCCCAGTTGGGGACTCCAAAGCCTTAGGATGTTGGGTGAGATAGTAAATAAAGGCCTGGCCCATCTCTGAAGCTATTTCCCTTCCAAGATCTCTAGTAGATCATGTTCTTCCTGGACTTCTGTTTCAACCTTGCTCTGATCCAGCAAGTTCCATAATGCACATTCTAGAGCAGGCTTTGTGACACCTTACCCTCAGTGAAGGCCCAGCAGGGGAAACAAGATACCGGTAGTTCTTGCCTCTCTGCCCTCTAGTGAGGAGTATGTGAGTGTTAAAGTTGGCTATTTCCTTGAGAAAAGAGAGATCTAGCTCCTTCCATGAGTCCTTCACCACAGACATGCTGACATGCCAGTGTGAACTGGGAGACTCTCATGGGACTTTATTCCTAGAAGAAGATGATTGCTGGGAGAGGGAAGACCAGTCGTCTCCAGGAACGAGCCCCTGATAAGTTAGCCAATTTCAAGAGTTCAGCCCTAAACTCATCTAAATACTAAAGCAGCTTGTACTTATAAACTTACACACACACACACACACACACTCACAAATATACACACATAGCTCAGTACATCCTTGCCCATGCTAATCTTGCCAGTTTGTGTCCTCTGAGGACTTTAAGCTGTAGTGCTGGGACCCTTGGTCACCTCATGTACACTTGCTTCTCTGCTCAGTCCCACCCTCTTCTCCTTTTTTCCTGTTCTCTTCCTTTCTCTTTCATGTTTTTAAGTGTGTGCGTGTGCACGCATGTCTCAGAGAATCACCTCAGGTGTCAGTCATTGCCTTCTACCTTGTGTAAGATAAGATTTCTTGTTCTCACGCCGTCCTCCAGCCATGCCACACTGTTATTTCCTGAGTTCAGGTGGCTCATAGACTTCTGGGGAATTCTTCTGTCTCAATCTCTACCTTAGGGGCATTGCAATTACAGATGTGTACGACTGGGCCGGGCTTTATGTGGGTTTGTAAATTTTGAACTCAAGCCCTCCTGCTTGTGTGATAAGAGCTTTAATTCAGCGAGCCATTTCCCCGGGGCACAGTCCTGCCTCTAATAGGTATGTCGTTTTATTTCCCCCAATGCCCAATTATCATGTTCCATGTGCCCCGAATTCCCCAGCCCTACTCAGGACCGTGGCCTGTAGTCATCATGCCTTGTGGACCTGTAGTCTATGTGTCTTTCCAGAGGAGGTACTTCCCACCTTGGGCCTCTCCATACTCCCATCAGACAGAAGTTTGGGGCAGTGAGTCTGCTCCTGGTATATTCTGACTTCAGGCCATGGTAACTTGCAAAGGCTGTGAGATGGACTATTTCTATTGCTTTGATATGAACAATTATTTCAACATTTCATGGTGAGGATCAGTCCTCGGATAACTTTATTTGGGGCTCATCTCCTGAATAGGGCCAAAGAGCTGCCTTTTTGGAGGGATATGGAGGGAATCTCAGGCTAGTCTTTCCTTATCTTGGAGACATACTCCCATCCGCATGTGGGCTTCTTCCAGCCCAGATTCTGGGAGAAGTCACTCGTGGCATAATGGGCATAGAGTGGGGGTAGGGCATGACCACTCAGAAGCAATCTAATTTTATAGACTTGTACCCCAGTGCCAGCCTTCAGGCTGCCAGACCTCAACTTGACACCTTATGCCTGTCAACAGCCTGGCCGATGCCTCAGCCCCAGGCCAGAGAACCCTTTTCTCAAGGTTAAAAGTAGCTGACCTTTGACAAGAAGCGTTGGCTAAATTCTGTGTTCCTTAAAAGGGAAGCCGCCAGTTTGCCAGTGCTTATTTGGCCATGGGGCAGGAACAAGCCTGTGTCGCATCCTGTGGAGACAGCGGGAGGGTTTGTGGCTAGAAGTGCTTTGGCAAAGGGTCATTATTAAAATAGCCATCTTAGAAAATATGCACAGAACAGAGGGCCATCCAGTCTGCTGGCCAGTTTATACCACAGCCCGTGTGGCCGGACAGTTCATTGGCTTTCACTACCTCCCTTTGGCTCCTTTTGCAGGTAACAGTGCCATTGGTCACACACACACACACACACACACACACACACACACACACACACACCACCCTCCGTAATGTGTGTGCAGCCAGAATGTGGACAGAATGACAAGGGCACACTGATTATTAAATGTCTGGACTTGTGTTTTTAATGTAGGGGTGACAGTCCAAAGATTGACTTGGCGGGCAGCGCACTCTCTGGCATCCTGGAGAAGGACCTCTCAGACCGCAGCAATGACATTGGTGAGTGAAGACACTGTTCTGCTTCTCTTTGGAGACTTAGAAAAGAACTGCAGGGCCTAGCTTGCCGCTTCAAGCAATGGCATGGGCTCTGTTGTGACCCCTAAAATGCTAGGCTGTCAGCCTTTGCTGGATTTTAAGTGTCCCCGCTTCACAAGGAAAGTGACGGCAATTTCTACCAGAATACAAAACACCGGGGGTTTTTAGCCTCCCTGGCCTTAGCAAAATGCCTTGTAAGTTCTAGTGAAATGATGAATGAAGGTTTTTGTAGAAATAGGGACTTACTTAGTTCATGTTTATCCAGCCTAGAAAAGGGTACAAATGCAAAATGTCAGGGTTTACTGTAAAAGTGGCACTAAGTACTTTGACTCTGATGTTAAAATGAGCTTTTTTGTGTGTATGGTAATTACCACTTAGCACAAACAAGGAACTCGCTTTCCCAAGGTCAAACCAGCGCAGCGTGAGAAATGGGAAGGGGCTAAGGTCACTTGCAATAAACAAAAGTCGAAGTCCTTTTGGGCTATATCTGGATGGATGTGAGGTGACTGGCAGTATGATCTGGTAAACAACTTTAACGATACCAAGTCTCAAGTCCAGGTCTTTTTTTTTTTTTTTTTAAGAGCAGCATCTTTTTATTTGTACCTATAAGGTAGCATCCTCCTGCATTCTATTTTAGAAGTCTACATTGCCCTTATTAATGTTTGCTTGGGAGATCATTATAGATTCACAGAGAGATTTTAGAAATGATACCTATGTTCCTCCTCCTCATCCCATGTCTTAAAATTCTAGTGCTATACTGCCCCTCATGTGTTAGCTCATTAGTCTCATTCTGATTTTCCTAGTTTTTCTGGTATCTGTATGTATGCAATTTTATTTGTGTGTATCTGCTAACATAGTCAGGGTTCCTAATACCTCTGTCACTACCAGGATTTCCCATGTTGCACACTTCTTTTTTCTTTCCTCTGTCTTTTGTTGTTGGTGGTGTTTGTTTTCTTTTTAGGTTGGGTCTCCTTATATAGTTCAGGTGTCCTAGTTTCCTTTCTAGTTGCTATGATAAAATACCCTGGCAAAGAACTACTTAAGGGAGAAGGGTTTATTTTTAGGTCACAATGCCAGGCTACAGTCCATCATTTTGGGAAGCCAAGGCAGCAAGGGACATGAAGCCGCTAATCATATCCACTCTCAAGAGCAGAGAGAATAAATGCAGGCACACTTACACTCCTCTTGTATTCTCCATGATAATACAGTTCAGGATCTCCTGCCTAGGGATTGCTGCCACCCACAGTGGGTGTGGGGGAGTTTGCCACCTCAATTATCAAGATAACACCCCCATAGACATGCCCACAAGACAACCTGATCTAAACAATACCTCTTTGAGACACTCTTCCCAGGAGATTCTAAATTTCGTCAAGTAAACAATTAAAACTAACCATAATACTGGGATAGCCTAGAACTTATGGTAATATATATTCCACACTGGCATCAAACTCAACATACTCCTGCCTTCACTTGGCCAATCCTAGGCTTACAAGCATATACCACCATGTCAGGCTGTGTTGCTCGTTTCTAACCACGCCTACCTTCCTCCAGGTCTCACCCCCAACATCTGGCAGTCATTAGTGGGACTGATTTGACACAGAAAATAGATTTCCAGAATCATCTGTGTTGGCCACTTAATTTAGAAACAAATGCCCACGAGTTGGCAGGCCTTACAGGTGCAGTAGAATGCTTGGCATGAGCAGTCTTCTTATCTGCCTGATGTTCCCCGCAAGATTGGATGCTGTTTTCTTCAGAATCTGCTAATAGAATCCCATCTTTGCAAAGTGCTGACCTGGAGTCTCTGGCCTGACCTTGTGAAACCTTGTGTGCAGGGTGCTTGGTTGTGACTGTAAATACCAAAAATGTTTGTGCTGCTTCCAGAAGCTACTTTATATCCTCAGCCAGCCTTTGAGTCATGAAGCAGAATCTGACCGTTGAAGCTGGCCGTCTACAAGCTTGGATTGAGTGAAAGAGTAGGAAGGAGCGAAACAGAGAGTAGCTGATTGAAGACCTAGATTAAGTTACGGTTCTCCCACTGTGGTCTGGTGTTCAGCCTCTGTTTTCAGCCAGAGCAACTGATTGGTGAAATACTAGTAAAGGTCACGGGTGGGACCTCACACAGGAAAGGGAGGTGTTTTTCTGTCTCTAGAATACACAGTGCTAAGTGTCTTGCTTTTCTCTGAGCACTAACCTTTGACCCTTGTTTTCTTTGGGTCTAGAGTCGTCTAGGAAGGCTATTGCCAAAGTATGACCATCGTGTTTTCTAGTCTGACCAACTAGTTTGCAAATACTGGTGGCATCAATGGGAGAAGAATTCCTCCGAGTACTTTTCTTACTGTGGAAACTAAGTCCCAGCTGTATGTATTTGGGGACCCACAGAGATGGTGCTGAGGGTTTTTCTTTCATTTTCCCAAGAAGTCGTTAATCCCAGAAGACTAACATTGCACAAGTTAACAACCTAATAGATAGATTATTTGAATTCCAGGAAATGCTGAGGGGCAGCTATATCATGAGCCAAGAAATACTGGAGCATCCACCACTCAAACACTCTCACACACAGGTCTGCCTCTGTGGATCCATAAGACACAGGCTAACAAATGACTCTGGAGATGTGAGCATGTGGCACCTAAGTAGTAGGACATAATGCTGATCGGGATGTTCCTGGGTGCCAGGGTGCCAGGACATGCTCCACAAAAGAACAGAGACTTAGCTCTATCTTGGATTTGCTTAGCCAAAGGTGGGAGCAGGCAGGGAAATCCCATGGAGAAGTTCTGAAATCTTGGCATAGATAGACCAGTCTGGCTGTAGTAGGAAGTTTCTGCGGAGAAGAGAAAGTGACTTGGAAATGTAAGTAGGGATCAAACTGAGTTTAGGGGTGGTGGATCTGTATTATCCTAGAGACAGTAGAAGCCATTGATGAGAACATTGAAGTGATGTTTCAAACCTCAAAATTTGTATACTAAATGCTGATTTAGATAAAATAAATAAATTGGATAAAAGAAAGCTAGATGCCAATAAGTTAAATGGGTTTAGTTAAGCACACTGACTTAGATATTGTCCAGACATCTGGTGTCAGTGCTGGCAAGGATCTGAAAATGAAGATGAAGGATTTAGAGGCAGGCAGTGATTGGAGGCAGAAGTTAAGCGTTCCCCATAAGCACTGTCAGGGGAGGAGATTGCAGGATTAGTGGCTCTAACCTTGCGTTGGAGTGCTGGATCTGTTGCTGCTGGCCTGAGTGGCTTCCCGTATTTAGCATCTCCACTGACTTCCTTACCTGGTGCTCCAGAATTATATCAAAATACTTGGTGGACTGCAAAAAGATAGAAATGTTTATATTAACATTGTTTGCTTAGAGGTATCTTCTGGGTTAAGAAGGTAAAGTCTAAATTTACCATAAAGAATTGGGAGGGATAGAAAAGATTGAAAGGGGGTCCTGGAGAAATGTCTCTGGGTAAAGACCTGAGTGAACCCATAGAATGAACATAGTAGCAAGCATCTGCAATCCCAGTGCTCCTCCAGCAAGATGGGAGGTAAAAATAGGAGGAGCCCCTGAAGCAGCAGCTACTCTTGTAGATACAATGGAGATCTATTGGAGATCCTCCCTCAATCAAGGTAGAAGGCAAGGACCAACACCCAAGGTTGTCCTCTGACCTTCGCATGTGTACCAAGACATGCAATTTGAGCAACCATCTGAATACTCGTGTGCATGTGTGTGTGTGTGCATGTACATACATAGTACACACACACATACCACCCTGACACAACACAAAGAGATTTAAGATGCACCTTGGGGTGAAGACCAAACCTCCACAAAATCGTACACATTCAAAGAGAAAAAAAGAATCTTGCAGCATCTCAGAAGCCAAGGGAAAAGCAATTGTTTGAGGTAGAATGTCTTTAAACCCAAAGGCAGAAATGCCATTTTCATGTGGGTTGGTCAAGGAGAAAAGGATATTTCAGGGCAGGGGTTGGCTCTTTCCAAGGCCCACTTTTGTAGGATTCCACTGCTTTGAATCAAGGAGGACAGTATTTGTACCAGAATGTTTTTGTTAATGATTCAGACAATTGAAGCTGTCCGAATGTGGGCTGCAGTGAATAGCACAATGCAGCCCTGATCATCATTAGAAACCATCAGTGTTCTCTATAAATAAATCTGTGTTTCCTCTTAATAAAGCTGTAATTTAAAATTATTATAATATTAAATTAGAGAACATGGCTTTTTCAGATCTTGTGTGGGTAGCTCTCAGTGTCTGTCAGCCAACGATAATTTAGAATGAAATCACTTGGTCCAAAACTAAGCTGTTGATGTCAGATTGAGATATTGTTTGTATCAAACTATGCAACCATTTTCAAGTAGCATAATAGAAGATATGGAAGAGCTCCA
This sequence comes from Alexandromys fortis, assembly GCF_014885135.2. Lineage (NCBI taxonomy): Eukaryota > Metazoa > Chordata > Mammalia > Rodentia > Cricetidae > Alexandromys > Alexandromys fortis. The sequence continues at coordinate 1,091,309 of NW_026068029.1, read as the reverse complement.
ACACAGGCCTGAGCATGAATAGAAACAAAAATTAAATTGTCCGGTTCTCTCTTGGTGATGGAAGAGTCTCTGTTCTGGCTGAATGGGAGATTAGAGGCCATGAAGTTAAGTGCCATAACATTTTCTTTTATTATCCCTTATATTGTAGCTCCCCTTGCATGGTGAGATTTATTGTTACACTTTAATACAATCAAGAGATTTTCAGTTCTTTTCCTTCAGAAGCACATAATAACGGGCCTCCAGATGGGAAGCAACTTATGAACTAAGCCACCTATCTTCAACTAATTGACTTAGAGAAAGGTTTTTTCATTCCTTCCAAGTTACTTGACATCTTTGCTTTTGTTCCATTCTGTTCAAATCCACTTAAGCATCTCTTTATGCTACCACTACCCTCTTCACTTAAGGAAGGTGAGATCTTCCTGTCTTCAGTCTGAAACACATGACACTGTAGTCAATGTGGGGGCCAAGAGGTGCTGACTCTAAAGTCAGACTTGATTAAGAGGACGTGAAGGCTAACTTAAATTTATCCTCAATTTGTTCATGGATTCACCACTTACTGATGCCTGAGGACGGAGCTTCCTTTGGACCAGAGAATAGAAAAGGACTTCCCTATGTGTTAGGTATTTAAGAGCCAGTCAATCTGGGGATCAGTTGGGAAGGCTTAGAAACTCAATCATTGTGTTAGATAGCTCTATAAATTTACTAAAAATTATTGTCATAATACTTAATATGCCTTTATGGTTTAGAATTTATACCCCAGTAAAGCTGTTAAAAATAGTGAACTGAACTTTTTTTCCAAACATTCACATTAAAATCCCATTTTTTTAAAAAAAAAAAAAGGGGTGGTATAAACATGAGGTTTGAGAGCTAGATCAGTGATAGGACGCAAGTTTAATCTGCAGGACCCATGTATTTAAAATGTTGGTGTGGTGCCATGTGTTTGTAATCTCGGCATGGAGGATATGGAGACAGGTGGGTGGATCTCCATGGTTTGCTGCCCGTCCAGCCTAGGCTTCTCAGTGAGTTCCAGGCCAGAAAGAGTTCATTTATCCAAAACATCAAAAGCTAGGTCAATCCCAAGAATAGCACCCAAGATTTCAAGCTTGTCCTCTGACCTCCTCACACGTGTGCCTGAACACAGACAAACACACAAAAAACTGTAAATACTACTCATGTGTAAGTATGGGGTTAGAAATGTCTCTCCTGTGCATTTTAAAATAATTGTGACTATGTAGAGGAGCACCAGCAATACTGCTGTCCTGGGGCTTCTGACTTAAGTGCTAACCAACCCTTTACACAGAGAACTATGTTTCTGGACTCTCTTGAAGTCTCCTCTTAGGCTGTAAAATATGTGCATTTTTTTCATGTGAAATAAAGCATGTCCTTACTGTCCCTGATTCCCCTCTAAGGCACAGTTGCAGATGGTTGCCTCTAGAATAATATAAGTATATATGTGTTTGGATGGCATGACGACATGTTGCTACAGTCATTCCTCCAGTACAGGTGTAGCACAGACCTTTTGAGCTGTGCTCTCCCTTCTCCCAGGATCCCTGTTTCCTAGTGTTGAAATTACAGCAGTGGGAGCAAGCAAGGAGAGAAGGAACTGGCAGGTGCTGGGTGCCTCCCACATGCTTACATGTTTTCCTCAGCAACAACCCTGGGAGGGAAGAATATGGTGACATGTAGTTTTAGAGCAAAGGAATAGTGAATAAAAATGGCCAGGTATTTGGGGAAAACTAACCAGCTGCCTAAGAAGAAGCAGAGTTGAATGGCATTCTCCCTAAGCTAGGAGCCCAAACTTCCAAGAAATGACCAACTATCACAACTGTGTCCCCAAAGGACATGTGGTAGTGATGTCTGGAGACATCTTTGTTCATCATGTCACAGGAATGGGGGTGCTATTAACTTGTAGTGAGTAAAGGCCAGGGATGTCAATGACATCCTACAGTGTGTAGGACAGCCACATAAATGACCACAAAAGATTCAGCCTTAGATATCAGCATCACGGATGTCAGCTGAAGAATGTGAACTGGGAGCAGGATGCACATGCACGTGTGCAAATACACACATGCACACACCCCTCAGATACAGCCTTGCATTTCTTGGAGTTTGCTAATTTTCATGAGAATCTCCATAAAATGTATTTTAAAAGCAATTTCAGAGCTTTTGGAAGTCAGTGGCTGTTTACATAAAGAAGTAAATAAATATATTGGAAATAATGAATTTAAACATCACCCAGTGGTGTTATGAGGGAAGGGAAAGAGAGGGGGAGATGTGGATAAGGGAGGGAGGAAGATAGGGATAAGGGAAGGAGTGAAAGAGGGAGGAAGATGGGGATAAGGGACTGAGGGCGAGGGAAAGAGAGACAGAGAGAGCGATCCCATGCATTCTCTTTCTCAGGCTGTGGCAAGTTATTGGAGGAAGGAAGCTGGGGAGGAAAGAGGGAGGAAGGAAGGGGGAGAGAGGGAGAAAGAGACAGAGACAGAGAGCCCATGTATTCTCTTTCTCAGGCTTGTGGCGAGTTATTTACTGTAGAAAAAGTGATTCAAGTTAAGCCTGGCTTTTGCATAGAAAGAAAATAGTATTTTTGAGATCAGACATTATCGTCAGTTGATTTACTGGCTACTGTCTAAATTATTCAATAAAACAGACATGAAACTTGATCAGTACTAAATTCTAAATCTCTGTATAGTAAAACTATGTAAGACATACATGAAGCAATTAATGGTGAGTGATCATTAGCATACATATTTTTGTTTCTGTGGTTAACAAGTGATTAAATTGCTTAATTTCGAATCCTCTAACTTTTTCTATAAGAAATCATTTTTAAGGGTTTCACGGGCAAATTCTGAGAAAAGACTTAGATCATCTGGCTTTGGACTATTGGCTTTTCAGTCCTCTTTCTACTAAAAACTTTCTATTATAAAAGTTCACATTAAGATTCTTTCAGAACTAGAGAGCCAGTTATTAGTCTTTGCGATATTTCGGGTCATCAAGTAATGACTCCAGTTTTGTGGGTTACATAGTCCTGCCATAGAGAACTCCTTGACTGACTTGGAGTTGACTCCATGGAGACTTCTAGGTAGTCTCCTGGCAGAGCATTGTGTATGAACATTGAACCGCACCTCTCAGCTCTCTTGGGGTTAGTTGCTCAGACATAAGAACTTTCATCTGAGGGGTACAGCTTGCTCGTACTGACGCCTTGCCAATGACCTTCAGACAGCCTTTGGGACCAGGGATATGCTTTGTATAACCCAAGCCAAAGAATGGGAAGGCTCAGTTGTAGTTTGCACTCACGTAAATAAGTGGGACAGTATGGGGTGCACGTGCGTTCACATGTCATTCTGGCTTCCATTCAGGGACACAAGTCAAGATCAAACGTAAATTGCTATTGTGGGTAATTTAGAAACCCTCTGCATTTCTCAAATGTGTGCCAAAAAGAAAAGAGGTTGGTCTGAGGGTCAGATATTTTATTCCACAAAGCAAATGAGGCTGCACCACATACTCCTGCTAGCTTGCCTCTTTACCCACACAGTCCTTGTAAGCAGTTTAAATGCACCTGGTTCTTCTGAAGGTTTAATTCAGAAGAGGCCCTCTCCCTTCATCACCTCAAGCCTGTCCTGAGCGCCACCCCTTCTAGCTCAAAGTATAGGGGTGTCATGAGGTGAACTAGGCCAGCCTGAACACCAGCATCCCTTTCAAAAGCCATCTTCGGGTCCTACAGGACAGGGACTAATGATGGGCTCGATCCTTTTTTGTTTTTGTTTGTTTTCTTTTTCAACATAAAGTTTCTCTATGTAGCCCTGGCTATCCTGGAACTCACTCTGTAGACCAGACTAGCCTTGAACTCACAGATCCACCTTCCTCTGTCTCCCAAATGCTGGGATTAAAGGTGTGCACCACCACTGCCCAGCTCAGCTTGGTCCTTTAAAGGGCTTTTAGCTAGCTGGTTTCTCACAGATCTCACTGTTAATGGGTCACATTAGAAGCCACGTACTCACTCTATCTGTGCAGCCCTGACAGGGCAGTCCTGGCTTTGGCAGCCCATCTGTTTATTGCTGTTGTTGTTGTTGTTGTTGTTGTTTTAATTGTTTTTAGGATGACTGGTTTTACTTTTTTTACTGAGCTTGGAAAAGGGTCACATGCTTGCCATGTTGGATTTGCAAAGAGACTCAAAATTCCTTTCCAGGTATTTTGATCACTTTTCTCTTATAGACAGGGTATTCCTATTCTACATCCAGCCTGAGGCATTAAATGTCTCTGCCTTTGCTGCATGGTAGAGACCGTCTTCATCCTCCACGGTACAAATTTGGGGGCCTACCCCGTAGCTTCAAAGAAGTCTAACTCAGCAAACAGACTTCTATCATAACCTTTGCTACATTCATGGAAGCCATTAAGCTATAGATGTATGTAGAAGCAAGCAGGGAAGAGGTGTCACTCAGCTTTTGGACTGTATGGAGCATTTATTTGGCTAGAGGCACCCCTACCTTCTACCTCCCGGTTGTGGGTTCATAGGTTGGCAGAGACTGATTCTGGCTTTCATTTTGCATAAGCATATCCGAAGGGGTGCATAGCCTGAGGATAAGATGGGTTTGTGCATGGAACGTGGTTTTGGTGAAGTATTGGCAAATGTGTTTAAAACATGTATCCTCTTGGCAGCTGTGCCAGGTGAACCTCACACCTAGATTATGAGTGGAAACAAAGCGGCTAATCTGTTCTCTCTTTATGGATTCTGGAGATGCAGGTGCTAATCACTGCTCCTTTTTCCCTTGGTGACTCTGCTGCCACGGGTTTCTATTTGATCTCTAAAAATGGGCCCCTCTTTGCAATTTGCACAGAAGATTTTCCACAGCCACCGAATGGCTGATGTGCTGCTGCGTGGGGTGAGAGTTCCTTCTTCCCACCGTGGCTTTTGATGTTGCTTCATTGTAAAGAAAGTGTCTGCAGCCCTGTGGTCTTGGAGTTTTCCCATTTAAGCCTTACAAAACTGCCAACCTTGCTCCTAGATCCCTGTTCTCAGATCTTGCAAATTCATTAATAGCACATGAAAACACAGTTCCACCTGTGGGCTTTAAACCACACAGCCTCTCATCATGGAAGAATAGTCCTAAGAAGCTGATGATTCAAGTAATTCATCCCCTTCCCTTCCTCCATTCTCTGTCTGGAAAACAAGGCTAGCAAGGTTGTTTGTTACTCTGCTAAACAACCACTTTTGAGTACTCATTCACGAGCCAGGAATGACTGTAGGCCTGGGAAAAGAGATCAAAGCCACAGCTTCTTCCTGGGATGGTGAATGAGGCAGATAGGTCAGCATGGAATGTCAATAGGGTGGCGAATGGCGAGGGGGAGTCATGTATAAGTAGGAGAGCAGCCAACCCAGGCCCTGGAGTGCAAGTCATGGCGTTGGTCTTCCAGAACGCAGAAGGAGTTAGCTAGACAGATAATCTCAGGCTCTTTGTACATTTCTCTCTAGCGGTAATCTGTTGAATGGCAGAGGACCCAGATTCCAGGCCAGATGCTGCAGCAGCCTTAATGATAAATGGGGGGTGGGCACATAGAGAAGATGGCTTCTGGAGATACTGGGGGATGATGCATCCATTCTCAAGTGTGGAGCAATCAGCAATAGTGAATAGCCAGAGCCCGTGCATGAGCCTGCACAGCTCTTTTAGTGACAGCTGTCCTGGCTGCAACTTTGGACTATTTTTCCTCTGTGTTTTCCAGTGGATGTGCTTTAGGTCACCTGTGGTCACTGGGGCCATTCCTCTCATCCATGGAAAAATGAGGCTACATGTTCTAATTGAGCTAAATAGGGCATGACTGGAGTTTATGGAAAATGGGCAGTTCCTGGTGCCATGAGGAGTCTCAGCCCTTTCCAAGCGGACTCCGTCATGTCCAACATGAATCACCCCCATATGTCCACAGAGGGTTCCTCTTCCAGTTGTCACGAAAGCCAAGAACCTCTCATCCTTCTGAATTGAGAGAGGGAGGGAGGGAGGGAGGGAGGAAGGAAGGAAGGAAGGAAGGAAGGAAGGAAGGAAGGAAGGAAGGAAGGAAGGAAGGAAGGACTCAGTGATAGCCAGCTTAATCGTTCTGGACTAGCTTATGGGCATTAAAACCGTTTTCATTAGGAGGAAAAATTTCCCAGCCAGGCTGAGAAAGCGCATATCAGGTTTCAGCCTGATTCACTTCAAAACCGCCATGAAAATTAGGACATTTTCTTCACACCACAATGAGTTAGTCATGGAAATTCTTCCTTAATCACTGCTACCATGGCCACAGTCATGAGGAGCATGCCCTGGGCCTCTGAAATTTTACGTGACAATATTGAAGCGTGTATTTCCTTCCCTGCCAGCAAGTAGAAGTATGTGCCAGTTCTCAGTCTGTGGAAACATACCAAGATAACCTGAGGTTCTCCTTGCAGCAAGGAACCTCATCACTGGGGTATCTTTCTTCATAGCAGTTTAGTTTGATTAGTGCTTAAAAGAACATTCTTTATAAGCTAAAACTATAAAAATTAAACTTGGCTGAAATGTGCATTAAGAGGCTAAACGTGGTTCCCCTGAGGGACTCTGACCCTCCTCTTACTGATGAGTGACAGAAACGAGGCAGACTTCTTGGCCATCTGTCGTGGAGATGCTTGCTGAGTGTGGCCAGGCTCCAACATGCCTAGGTCTTTTTAGTCCAAACCCCAGCCAATAGAGCTAAGTGAGCCAGCCAAGTGCTTTCCTGCTGCCATGGCACAGAACGCTGCCTTCTGCCCTGCAGCTGCCATGTTGTGTCCCACTAAGAGCCACGTTTAGAAGCTATACTCTCAGAGTAGGCATTTTCCTTCAGATATTTCATTCATTCATTTGTTCCTTCTTGCCTCAACAGAATATCAAGCATATTTTTCCTAGGAACGAGGTAGACTTTGAGGGTAAGGCCCTGCCTTCCTGGCAGCCCAAATAATAGTCAATGGGCACTATGCTTGTAAGTCATCTGAAGAATATAATTTATTAGCGCCCATTACATGAAATTTCCCCTGGGTATGACATGAACAAATGTGTCCTACCCCAGATAGGTCACCAAAGATGGACCAGAATATGATTCTGCCAAAGTCCAACTTGGGACCAATGAGTTTATTGGGCTTACACAGCATGGGTGATGGGTTACTTATAGGAGCATGAGTAACGCCACAGCAGCCATACCACCAAAATATCTTGTAGCACGATTAATAAAAACCAGAGACAGAATTGGGGTTCAACATAAAGGTCAGAAAAGCAAAACAGCCAGTCATTGGCTCTCTTACCTCTACTTTGGTCTGAAATGGTGATCCTACCTCCAGGAATCTCAGAATGAGACTGTGTGTGAGAGCTGTTTCCTCAGTTTTATATTCTTCACTAGTGCTGGGATTAAAGATGTGCACCTACCACCGCCGGGATTCTATGGCAAACTAGTGTGGCTACTGGGATTAAAGGTGTGTGCCACCACTGCCTGCTCTGTCAGGCTGATCAGTCTGGCTGTTTTACTCTCTGATCTTCAGGCAATCTTTATTTATTAAAATACAAATGAAATATCACTACAACATCTCACCTTCCATAGCTGTATAAATGGAGCCCCTCCTCGATTAATCTTCTCCCCTCTACATACTCTAGAGCAGTGCTTCTCACCCCTCCTAATGCTGCGACCCTTTAGTACAGTTCCTCATGTTGTGCTGACCCCAACCATAAAACTATTTTCATTGCTGCCTTGTAACCGTAATTTTGTTACTGTTGTGAATCGTAATATAAATAACTGAAATATCTGATGGTCTTAGGAGACTCCTGTGAAAGGGTCGTTCTTCCCCGAAGTGTCGAAATCCACAGGTTGAGAGCTGCTGCTCTAGTACCTTCCAAGGACCATGAGGTCACATATTATTAGGGCTAAATAACATACAGTGGCCTGGAAAGCACATGAGGGAATAATTGGAATCTTGGGCGAGGGTCTATTGATCCTCTCCACCCCCTCCATCTATGAAGGGATGAGTATATTGTTAGCATGGACCATATAGCATGGCCTCAGGCCCCTGCAATAGAAACAGAAGTTTCCTGGTGTGAACTTAGCCATCTCTGCATGCTGAATCCATCCCAAGGTGAGCCCATCTTCTCCCCTAGCGAGCCCATCTTCATCCCATGGTGAGCACATCTTCTCCCCTAGTTTTGGCACCCCTCTCCTATTCCATTCTGCATGCTGCACCATTTCACTTCTGCCCCCTTTTCCCAGCTGTAAGGGTGCCTCTCTGATCTGTTATCAACGATTTGAACCTGTAACCAAATGCTTTCGGCAAGGGCTTCAATATCGCTGTAGCTTTGCTGTCGGGCTAGCCCTCCTTCACTGGATGCTGGAGGACCACTTCACTGAAGAGATTTACTCCCTACGACTTGCCTTGGCAGGCTATGTACTCCCAGGGAACAACCCAGCACTGGAAGTGGGAACAGGAGGCTCAGTTGGCCAGTTAGGCTAGCTACTAGCCGTATTGGTGAGCACCAGATTTGGTGAGAGATTCTGTCTCAAGAAATACAGTAGAGAGTGATTGAGTAAGACAGCCAACATCAACCTCTGGCCCCTCCATGTATACATGACATGCCTTTCCCTTACTCTTTCCCTCTCTCTTCTCCCCTCTCTATCCTTTCTCTCTCTCTCTTCCCTTCGCTTGTCTCCCTGCCCCCATAAAATAATTGTTGACAGGAGTCAGCTCTGGCCATCCAGCAGAGAACTAGAGTCAATTGACCTTCAATTGTTCTTTAATCACCTCAACCCTGCTCAGGTTTTGCCTCTAAAGCTTGTTTGGGTTTCCTGGACAGGGTGATGATATACATCAGGCTCAGTCCTGAGATCTCCCAGCCAAGGCCCCTGGCAAGGGCTTATTCCTTGGAACTTTCAACAGCTTTCTCTTCTACTCCCTCCCCTTGCTGTCTGCCAAGCTTCTGATCCTCTGTTTTGTCTCCTTGCTCCTCTCCCTGAAGCTTCCCCTGTCCTCCTCAGCCAGGCCCACCCTGACCAGCAAACCGCCCTAGCTGAGACCCCATTTCCCACCCCACCTCCAGCAGCCCCGCACCTCCTTGGCTAATCTGCTGTAGGCATTGCATGGAGAATGCATGCTGGGGGTGTTTTATGTGGCACGTTCCTATGATAGCAACAAACAGGAGAGGATGATTTGAGGAGGAATTATTCTACAATAGGAAATAGAATAAATGATGAATTGCAGTGCCACCAAAGATTATATAAAGCATGGAGAACTTTGAGACATGACATCCAAGGTTAAGTAAAATAAGCAGAGTACAATATGATATATAACATGAGTTATGTCTTATTTTCAAAAAGCCTGGAGGAAAATAACTGAAATGCTAACAGTGGTTGTCTTGATGTGTTGATATTATTACAGACTTTCTTCTTCTTCTTTTTTTTGGTTACAATTTCACATAAAATGCATGAAATATGTATTACTTTTGTATCTAAAAAAACTGATTTTAAAACGATGAATTGATATGTTAATGTCACATAATGGCTTTTTTCACATCAATCCAACTGTATAATAGGGAATTTCTATTTCAGACAATACATACTTGATAGAGCTAAGTCCTGGGTAGAGCCCAGAGAGGAACCTGTTGGGAAAATCAGAATATTTAAGGGGAAGGCTCCTGAGAGGGGCCAGCCCAGCCAGCCAGCTCTGGATAAGTATGTCCTAGCAGTATGGTACTGTGCCTTCCCCAGCCCACCCAGCATCCTCCTGGTTCCCTGCTGAATCATCTGGAGAAGTAAGACCCTTTATGAGTCACTCTTGGGTGCTTGATGCTGATTGGCTCCTAACTAGCCTCAGAACTCCACTGCTAAGTTCTCTTTGTGTGATGCTTGAAGGTGTTTCCCTCATCCCAGGAATAATGGTACCTAGTTCCTTCCCACTGCTCATTCCTCTGAGCCTCTCATTTCCATCACCCTTGCTTTTAGCTCCAAGAAGTCCACAGAACAGGGGAAACCCCTTGCCCTGCTCACCGACAGTGGCAAAGTCAAGGCAGAAACCTTTCTCCTCATACATGAGGACACACGTGACTTTCTGTTCATCTGATTGTCAATCACTAAGTTTAAGTTCTTTGAGGGTGAGGCTCATCCCTGCACATTTGCTGGTGTCGCCTCAGGAGCTCTTACCCTGGGTGGCACAGAGTGGCTGTCGGATAATAGCAGTGTTCAAGGTGACGATACATGCCAGCAATTCCAGAGATGCAGAGGCTCAGGCAGGAATATTGGGAGTTCAAGGCCAGTGCTTATTTTTTAATGATATATTGAAGATGCTTAAATATGGAATGAATGGATGTATGGACAGACAGATGACTGCTGGAGAGAATGTCACCACTGAAAGATGATTCTGAAAACAGATAGAGCCAGACTCAGTGCATTATCCGAGTCTGATCCCCTTGCCTAGGAGGTTGGTCTAACACGTTGACACCTGATGGCCTGACTGTTGTACTACAAATAGATGAGACAGCTCTGACATCTTGTCTTCTTAGAATCAACAGGAAACAGCATTCATATATCCATTGCTGTTATACCATGTGATAACTGTCTTTTGTGCCGAGACTTCAAGAATGTCCTGTCTACTCAAACGGTTAGATTTGTGAAGTAGAGAAGAGTCCTCCTTTAATCCTTATTCTGTAGCTTTTGAAAGATTTATGAATGTAACTGCCAAAGGGAAAAAGGCAAGAGCTTTTTCTCTCTTGCTTACTAGCATGCTAAGCTTGCTAAGCTAGGAGGAAATGGTTATTGCATTCCATTTGAGTCCTTTATTGAATGACCCTAGGGTATCAATGGCCTTTGTAAAAGATAAAACATAATCTAGATTGACAGGGTGCTTATAACAAGGGCCCTTTCTCCTTCTTATTTTTGTTCTTAAAAAACCTGTTTCATTTCGTTTTAGACCTAGAAGGTTTTGACTCTGTGGTATCATCTACTGAGAAACTCAGCCACCCAACCACAAGCAGACCAAAAGCTACGGGAAGGCGGCCTCCATCTCAGTCGCTCACATCTGTAAGTGTCTCTTTACTTCTCTACAGCTGAAAAGCAAAAAGGACTGGAGATTCTGGCTAAGGACTCTTCAAGAGATGCTGCCTTTTCTATACCCCAGAAGAGGGAAGGGGAGAAGGAAGCCGCCACATATACTGCCAACTAAAAATACTTGGAGAATCTTTTGAATCGAGCAGTATTGCTTTCTGTTTGCTCTTTGTGTTTCTGCCAGCAAGATGGCACTCCGTTTCCCACTTTGCTTCTGTCTCTCTTTAGACCAGTTCTTGTTTGAACCTGAAATGAAATTGGAAAGCAAAACAGAGAAATAGCCTAGTTTGGCCTATTAAGAAGACAAAGCTTACTCAATAAATATTTGCCACGATGCAGTTGCAGCCAGTGGCCCGTATCTTCCCAAACCCCATCATCAGAAGGCCTCCAAAGAAACCCATACAGACCTCCAAGAGGTTGTATTTAAGCTTATGAAGTACATGGTCTATAGAAGAGACCAATGAGAACACTCAATGATAACCCAAAGATGGTTGATTTTGTCTGGGAAGTTTTAAATAACTTTTTAATTATGAACCTACTATATTCATTGTTGTGCCAAATTTGAGCAACATGACACATAAGGAAGAAAGTAAGTTTTCCAAGTCCTGCCATAAGAGCAAAGAACTGCTGTAGCCTCTTGTTGTATATAGCCTTAGATTTTTTGAAAACTTTCAATTTTTTTTTTGTTCAAAACTGGGATCATGTAATATAGGCTGTTTTCATTTTACTTCCACCCCTAAACTTAAACTGCACACCATTCTCTCCAATCATTACCATTTCTTCCAGAACGACAAATTTAATGACTGCCTACTTTTTACAGTGTAAGCATATAAGAATTTATCTAGTGAGTGTACTATTTATTGTTGTATTTTGATGATGACTCCAAGTCTTTGTTATAAGCCATACTGACATGAATGTTGTTAGGTTTGGGTTTTCTGAATGTGGGGCACTGGGAAGTATGTTGCCTTGCTGTTGCCATTAGTTACAGACTCCCCACCCCCACTTCACCCCCGCCACACACACGAGGTCATTTCCCCTCCATAAGCAGCGTGTATGTGTTCATTTGTTTTGTCTACTGATTATCAGTCTGTCTGTCACATTGCCTTGTCCTTTGCAGTTCTAAGGCCTTAAAACCTCCCTCCAGCTACACCAAGGAATTTAACCATTTGCAGGTTTCTCAGGATTTTTCTCTTTTTGCCTCCTCATCAATCTCGCCTGTGTTCATATCATTTAGAGGAAAAGTGAATGCCACTTCCTTCGAGCCTTTTCTCTCATATCTACGGAGTCTGGAAGTATGGCATGAATTGTCCTGTTTTTCTGCCCTATATGAACCACACATAACTTTGTGTTGATACATTTTTTGAGATAAAGACTTAAAGAAGTGGCTTCCTTTACACTCTTTTAGAATTCTCTGGCAGCCTGCCTTCTTTCCTTTCTCCTGTCCTCATTCTACAAGCCCAACATGCACATATACACCCAACCTATCTATTGCTTCTTGCCATGTTTGCATTCCAATTTCCCAATCCTACCACTTCTGTCTTCTCTTTAAATCCTTCATCATTTTTGTTTTCCTTCCAAGTTTTCGTAAACCTTTGAGGTATAAAGAGCTTTGTGTCTCTCCAGGATTAAATATGAAGTGGTTCAAATGATTCCCCCTTAGCTCATAAATCCCATGTTGAGAAGTTTGGGTATTATTTTTGAGACCAAGAAGTGGTACCTCATCATCACCCAGATTTTAGGCTACACACAGTTGTTTATTTCTTGGTCGACATATATTCAGAGACATCTATCTCCTGTGGACAGGACACTGTGTCAGATGCCAAGGATCTACACGGTCACTGCCTTTAAGAAGGCTTACTTTGGTGACTCTACGTCTGGCATCTTATAAAAAGTGATTTTATTTGGACGTAAAATAGAATACCTTGGTGCTTTAATGATATATAGTGAGCCGATTCTTGCCATTCATTCTTATCCGTCCCCATTAGGGTGGACACACTAAATTCTTGCTCACTCTTGAAATTAGCACCTGTGGGGTTTTCATAGCAAATGGGATTAGTGGATAAGGACATAGTCCTCAAAGGCCAGTGCGGGAATAACTGAAGAAACACTAGTTACGGTTCCCCGGCCTGGGGCAGTTTCCTTCTAATAGGAGCTCAGGCAATATGAGTTATGTAAAAGGAGGCTTTTTAAATAAAATCTTGAAAAGATCCATATATCACACAGTGGTTGAGTAGGTAAGCCTGGATTACTAAAAAAGCTTGGTGTGGGGGGTGCATATTTTAGGTAATTGGATTTTCAGATTAAATGAAGATTAACAAATAAGACCTCTAGAAGCCAAACCTTGGCTGAAAAATACCCCTAAATATTTTAAGTTTCTGCCTTGGTAAACAGGATTAAAGGAAGGAAAAGTATTTGTGAGCATAATTTTTTCCATTTTTTTCAAATGGTAAATCTAAAAAGAACCATTTATCTACCCCAGGTTAGAAAGCAAGGGAGTGAAAATGAAGCTGAATTTGAGCTCGCTCCAACATATTTCTAGAAGACTCTTCATTTAAAAAAGAATCTTTGCACCTGGGACTCTTTATTTCATTTGTTTTCTTCTAAACTTGAGACATTCTAGCTAAGGAATTCCTTGTGAACTAGAGAATTCTAGTGACTTGCTCCCCACTCTTATCTTTTGGGCGTTCACAGTGATTTCACAGTGAGGCAGAAAGGGCAGAGGTGTCAAACTGTATTTTACCCATTGATGCTGCTGTTCTGTATAAACCTTAGCAAATACACTCCAGAATGGTGCTTACTGTTCATAGTAACGAGGGCAGGGATTAGTAGCAGATACCAAAGGAAAGGTGAGCTTATGCAAGTGGACAGGGCTATGCTGTGGGGCTATGTAAATGCCCATTACTCTTGGTCCCTTGCCTCTAGAAATGCCCTCCTCTCAAATGGATATTTGAAGGCTCTTCCGTCTACAGCAGATGTAGTAATTCTAGAGTCAAGGAATAGGGTGCAAAGACGGATGAAGGAGAGGAGGATCTGAGGCAGTTTCCTATCGACTGTGGGTCATTTTCTCCCACACTGCTAGCCCCAAAAGGACTGGGACCACATGGCATATGGTCATTGAGCCTGCAGTAGCAGCTCAGTGTAAGGCACACAGTAAGAAATGTTTGGAGAAAAGAGAGTCTTGGAAAGGCTGTACAACAGATGCTTACGTGGTTGAAATGATTGATGGGCATCAGGGGCAGCTCCCAGTTTAGCTTCTTGGGGCTTGGTCCAAGTCCTGCTGCTAGGGAGCCATACGGTTATCTGTTGTAAGAAGATAAGAGCATCCTTTCCGCTTCACAGTGTTATGAAGACGGATCAAATAGAAGTGCTGATTGCTTTGGAAAGCAAACAGCATCACATTAACAAAGCTGTGTCAGCTAAGGTATGATTCTGACGAAGGCATTTTCTTTTGGCTTTATCCAGTCCTCCCTTTCAAGCCCCGATATCTTTGACTCCCCAAGTCCCGAAGAAGATAAAGAGGAACACATTTCGCTTGCGCACAGAGGACTAGACGTGTCGAGGAAGACTTCCAAGACTGTTACCATATCCCAAGTGAGTGAGCGGCCAGGGTGAGGTGTCCCTGCCCTTCCATGCATGTACTAACAATGGGTTAGAAACCAAGCAAGATAGACAAACAGACAGTGGGGATGGATGTTTGCCATTCTTTAGTGGTAATGATTACTGCAGTCATCAAAATCCCTTAGATGTGTTATAGAGTCCCTGAGCTGTGCATACAAGTGTTCGTTTTGCAGTTTCTCTTGTAGTCCACACTCTTCACAGTATCACATGTACATCTGCCAAAGAGCCCTCAGACACTGCTGCCACCTGATCAACTTCAACAGCTGGGGAACCCCGCGACAGACTTTATTAAATGCTGTGCTCTCTGCTCACAGACCTTCTCTTTTATATTTAAAACTGTCAAAAAATATTATTGGAAGATTTATTTTTAATTTTATACTTACATGTTCTCTTAAAGAAAAGTTGCCTGGGATTCATGGTTTAAAGTAAATTTATAACCTAAAGCATTTTAATTTTACTCCATACCCAGAGAATGGTAAAGCCGATTTGAGTAATTGGCTATAAGAAACAAAGAAAACATTGTTATGCTGGTCAAGTCATAGTCCCACCTGCTGGGGAGGTGAGGTAGGAACAATGACTTGATGGGCAGGGAGTTTGAGACCAGCCTGGATAGCATAGTGAACACTCCCCTTCTCAAGAAAGAGAGCCATACACACACAGGAATTGGGGGGGGGGCAAAGATAAAGACCAATGGAGAGAAGGGGGTGAGGAGAGAAAGTGTAACTCAGTGGAAGAGCACTTGCCTGGCATGTGTCAGATCCTGGGTAAGATTCCCGCTACAAAAAGGACATCATTTAGCTACTGAATGCAGCTTTGGTGAGTAAACATCGTATACACGTTCAGATCTTCCTACAAATAAATGGAGACTTTAAAACCACATCTTCTTGTATTTAAAAAAAAGCCTCAAGTAAGATTGTTTTCTTGGAACATTAGCAACATTTTAATGTCTAGAAGCACAAAACAGTAGTTATTTGAAGCAGGCATTAGCACAAACAAATCAAAGATTGGAACAAATTTTCCTCCTCATAGATTCGAGAGTTTGCATTACGGATTTTTCTTGAAATCTGATACAGTAAGCAAAACGTGATCCTATAAAGCAGATCAATTTTAATAACCCACAAAGCCAAGGTATTCTTCCTTTTCAGAGGATTCTATTTACTGAAATTGGATTTAAACTAGTTTTGTTGTTGTTTAGGGGTTTTTTTGTTTGTTTGTTTTTTTTTTTGGTGTCTGTAGGCATAACTTCAGTTTCCTGGTCTGGGTCATCCTAGGGATGTCTCTACAGTGACACCTACTGGCGAATAGTGGCTTTTCATGTTTCTGGTCTGCACAGCTCTATCCCATTAGCCTATTTCAGTTCCCTGGAGTTGTCGGGTTGGATATTTCACTCCTTCAGGAAATTCCTCTTGAACTAATTTGATCAAGGAGTGTGATGACCTAGACCATGTGAGGGACTAAAAACCTATTTGTTAGCTGCAGTGAACTGGTCTGAGAGCCCATCAGACAGAAAACAGCAAAAGAACTATTGATCTTGGAAGTATCTGGAAGCCAGTTATGGGCACTGGAGGGTCTTGAGAGAGAGGTAAAAGAGGATGGTAAATGGAAGAAGGCATGAAGCCTTGGATATATAATATAAAATAATATAATCAACAAAGAAAACAAGAGAAGAGCACAGATCCTCAGACTCCATCAGCCATAGACACTGTGCCCCGCCGAGGATCTAACTGGTAAAGGGGAGTTGAATTCCAGCTCTGATGAGTATTAGATTAGATCTAAGACTTGAGGAGCTTTCCCTATAAGCCTCAGTTTCCTGCTTGGTGCAATGCATGTGAAAGATGATCACTGTTTACATTATAGAGCTGGTGTCCAGGGTGCAATCAGAGTTTTGCCTCGTACTATGACTTCCTAACAACAGAGCCCCGGCTGGCGGAGTGCTCTCCCTGGCAGCAGAGAGTGCTTTTCCTCAATGGTAACTTGGCAGAGAAAAGGCGAACAGAGAGACTGGGAACGATAGCCCATCTGCTTTTGGCACACTCTGCCCAGTCTCTGCCTCTAGCACAGCCTGAATCCAGACTCTACCTCCTTGCTGCTGCCGTGCCAGCTGAACCCCTCCTTGGCGCCTTCCCTGGGATGGCCGGCTGAGCGCCTGCTGCTGGAGGAAATCCCGTGGTTGCTGCGCCAAGCTTTACCACCAGCTCTGGCTTCTACCCTATCACTCACCTTCTCTGCACCCCAAATCCCATCCCACTCTTTTGTCCCCCATCAGCGTACCTGCTCACTTGCCCTTGCTAGTGCTTCCCCTTTGCACCTGTCAGGCACTTGTACTCCCTCTCATCCAAGACTGATGCACAGCCTGTGTCCTCCTCGGGACACCTCGCCATCCGGCCTTTCCCGCCTTTCCATCGTTAGCCTGTCTGTCCATAGGCTTCTCCCCTAATATCTCATGCAGCTCAGGGTCTCACTCATCTGTGAAAGCAAATAAAACCTTCCTTCTAGTCTATCTCCCCAGGAAGCTTCTGCCTGAGTTCACACCCCCTCTCCTCCCTCTTCCTTCCTCAGACAAGTTTGTGGAAAGGATCTTCATTTTTGTCGGCCATGTTGCTCAGTGCCCATTCATTAGCTGGTCTCTGTCTCCATACTTGTACCTACCAAGTGGGTTCCACTTTCCTCTCAACTCCAGTGACACACTTATCCAACCTTTATTTTCCTCTAGGGACTGCCCCTAAGCCAAGGCCTTCCGCTGGCCTTTCTTCATTCCCTCTCACTATTTCCCAATTGTCAAGAGCTCTCTCTTCCTTCTCTTCTTGCTTCATTTTAGAATTCCCCAGCTTCCACCATTGGGCGTCTTCTCATCTCTCTTGTATAGACACCCATGACTTCCTCTCCCTTGGCCCAGCTTATTATTTTAGTTGCTCTCTCTGGCCACTGGGCATACCCTGTCTGTTAGCCCTCTGGTTTCTAAAAGTCAAAACCTAAAATGATTATCTGGGCCTTCCTCCATGAAAGGTACAGCCGCCTGTTCCTTCCCTCTCCATCTATGGCCCTGTGATTCTTTCTTTACCCTCTAGTCTATGTAGGTCGTCATCTCTCTGACAATGGAAAGCTGAGCTGAGGGCAGAGACTCCATTGACTTTACCCAGTCCCCACTCCAGTACCAGGAGTGATGCCCATGTCCTTTGTTAGATGTGCCTGCCTTACCCACATCTCTCAAAATAGGCTTCATTCTAGGTCATCACCTAATCATATATTCACCGTTTCTAGCTTGCATGGTGCCAGAGTCTCGGCAGATCTCTCTGGTGCTAGGCTTGTCAACTCTCAGGCTTTTCTATCCCCCACAGCACGCATGAGGTATGCAGGGTATGCGGCCGTTTGAACCATCCCCTTCTGGCCCCGCCGCCAGCATTACTGCTCCCTTTATCCGAGCCAGGATTCTCACTACTGTTTTGCTTCCTGGTCTCTAGGCCATTGTCTAGGACCTCCCCTCCTTCTAGAGCATCTTTCTCCAACAGCCTTCCCTTGACAAGATGAACTCTTAGCTGCTTGCTTCTTCCTTCCTGGAATGTGGCTGCTTTGATGTGTTTCTGGGACTCTCTGTGCTTCCTCCCTCTTGTGCTGCAGTGTATTGCGTTGTCTGTCTGCCAGTGCCCCAGTACTTTCTAAGCTCCTAGAGGCCAGGAAAATGCCTTGCTTACTTCAGGCTTTGTAGGGCTTAACAAGCAACTTTGTACGTCTCGGTGTATATGAAATCAATCTGGGACCGTCTTGCCTAGAAAGAAGATGGAATTTAAAGTACATGCAGGTAGCCCTTGGGTGGTGGTCTATCTATACCAAGTTGGCCATGGATGGCTTGTGAGCGAAGGAATAAATGAGTAGTGTGTGGAGACAGGTGTGGGCTTGGGTGTTGAAGGTTGGTTTGAGTCGCCAGGACAGGGAGGCAGCCCCTGCACAGATCCCAGGCTCTGAAGTCTCTCCACCTTCCCTCTTCATAGGTGTCGGACAACAAGGCATCCCTGCCACCCAAGCCAGGGACCATGGCAGCTGGCAGCAGTGGGCCAGCCTCTCTCTCTTCAGTGGCATCCTCGCCCATGCCATCCTCTTTGGGAACAGCTGGACACAGAGCCAATTCTCCGTCTCTGTTCAGCACAGAAGGAAAACCAAAGATGGAGCCTGCAGCCAGCAGCCAGGCTGCTGTAGAGGAGCTTAGGACCCAAGTCCGGGAGCTGAGGAGCATCATTGAGAGCATGAAGGACCAGCAGAAGTGAGTGCCAGGGACCCCTTTGCAGCTCTTTCCAGGTGGCTTTCCACTGGCTCGCCATGGCCTACTTCTGAAAGCTTGGATCTCACTCTGCCCAGAGGGTGGGCGAGGCTGCACACTGATAGTGGCAGCGGAGCTGAAAGTGGGTATGGGCTGCTGGGAGTGGGTATAAACTGCAACAGGTCCATGTTCTATTTAATTATGTTATTTTTTAAATGTCCCACCTACTATGTGCCTGCTAAGTTTTCCTGAGGTTGGACTGGTGGTTTAGGGATTGTCGACTGCTTTCCTAGGCCCTAAGTGGTACGCATACAGATCTGAATATGTGTGTTTAAATAACTATGCTAATGAATCGTAACTAGTTTATGTCAGGTTATAACTAGCTGTAACCAGAGTGTTACCAGCAGTGCTAGGACATAATCTCAAGTATAGGGGACCATCATGGTATTCATCAGGAGTTGAACAAATGTACTGTCACTGTGTTTGCTGCGATGTTTCTGAAGTTTTTGTACCATTTCACAAATGTACACATCTAATACCTCAAAACAAAGGGAATGTAGCGCTTAGAGCAGTCCAAAGAACAGAGTCCCAGCTTTACAGACTGAGTCGCTTCATTCAACTTTATTATTTTGAGTTGGAGAAGGCATTGGGCTGTAGGTCCTATGTTTGCCCTCTTTCAGACTTCAATATTGTTAATTCATGTATTTAAGGTCCAATTAGTGTATCTTAAGGTAAAGTCAATTTGTGGGATTTTGTGAGAATTAGTGAAAACATACCAGTGGCCTATTATTAAGATAGTTTCTGTAGAAAATTGAAGTATATATGGAATGGTGAAAATATCTGCAATGGGCCTAGGCAGATGGCTCAGTAAGAAAGTCCTTACCACACAAACACGAAGACCTGAGTTCAGATCTCAAGCATGCCTGTACAAAGCATCTGTAATCCCAACTCTGGGGAGGCAGAGACCAGAGGATCTTGGGTCTTACTAGCCAGTCAGTCTAGCTGAATCAGCAAGCTTTGAGTTCAGTGAGAGACCCTGCCTCAAGCAGTAAGGTAGAAAGAAATTTAGGGAGGCACATGATGTCATCAACCTCTGACCTCTCCACGCCCATGCGCACACAAGGACTTGCACATACACATGAACATGAAAAACCATGAACAAAAAGTGACTATAGTGAAAATTATTCTGTAAGTACCCAGTGGTTATAAAAGAGAAGTTAGAGGAAAGATGACGGACTACGAGCCTGGGTACTGGAATCTAGTTATTGCGAAAATCAGGCCACCACTTTGTGCCTGAGTTTCCCCATCTTCTCCTGTTGGGAGAAATTTCACCTAAGGAATTGCTAAGGTCATCTTCAGACCTGACATTTGAAGGCTACATGTTTTGGTAACAGCAAACCTTTCTGTCTAAACAAAATCTTAAGAAGTAACAGTACAAAGAGAGAATGTTTGGGGAAGGTGAGCTGGTTCAGCGGGTAAAGGGGCTTGCCACCTTAGATAGCTTCCTATTGCTGTGATAAAGACCCTGACAAGATCAAACTTAGGAGGAAAGGTTTATTTGGACTACAGGTTACAGTCCATCATCATGGGAAGTCAAAGCAGGAACTTGGAGTCAGGAACTAAGGCAGACACCATGGTGGTGGAGTGTTGCCTAAGAGCTCCCCATGACTTGCTTATCCCACTTTTTTATGCAACCCCGGACTCACCGGACCAGGGGCAGCACCATGCACAGTGGGCTGGGCTCTCCCACATCAGCCATTAATCAGAAACACTCCACAGACTTGCCTAGAGGCCAATATAGTGGAGGCATTTTCTCGGTTGAAGTACTTTCTTTGCAGATGCCCCTGACTTGTGGCAAGCTTACAAAAACTTAACCAGCACACCATCCAACAACGTAAGGCAGAGATGACCTGACTTCAGTCTCTGGAACCCACATAAAGCTGTAAAGAGAGAACCAACTCCACAAAAGTTGTTCTCTGACCTCTACACAATGTAGAATGCATGTTCCTGCTCCCATCACACACACACACACACACACACATGCACACACACATACATACATTCTGGGGGGGATTAAAAAGAAATTATTTTTGGTCCATAGTTTCTTTGCAAAAAGGTCAGATAGATTTCATAGTGATTATAGATTTTCTTATCTCTCATTGGGAAACTCTGGGCTTCGAGTTGATCCTATTTGCATTTGCTTTTCAGACGTGAGATTAAGCAGTTACTGTCAGAGCTGGATGAAGAAAAGAAAATTCGGCTTCGGTTGCAGGTGAGTCTCTCAGCACTGTGCTGTCTATGAAGCCTGAGCTCAGTTGGTAATGGAGCCAAACTTAGGGCTTCCGGTTGAAAGGAAATGATTGCCGTTGGGCATGGTGGCTCATACTTTTTAATTCCAGCACTGGGGAGGTTGAGGAAGGAGGCTCACAGGTTCCAGACAAGCCTGGGCTATATATAGTGTGAGCCCCATGGGCAGTCTGAGCTACCAAGTGAGATCCTGTCTGAAAGGGGAGGGGGGGGGGTCGAAGAAAAAGAACATGACTGGCACCATGAGAATGTCAGAGTCATAGAGTCTTATATTCTATCTTTACCTGAGCTCCAAACACTCTTGGGGAAGGAAGAGCTGAATCAACATACTGCTAGTTGGGGTTCTAGTTTGGAATTTATTTTAAACATATCATCTGTAAAATATGCCCTCCAGTTTATAGGATAATATAGGATGCCTCATCATACTAAGTACTAGAGAACATGGTAGAGCAGAGGATCTGTTGTTAGCTGGACTCCATCTCCACATTAGCCTTTTACTCAGCTCTTCTCCCCAGTGGCCTTGTTAGTCCTTCCATGGCATCTGAGCTCTGTCCCCCTCTCGCCACTGATCCAACCCTGTCCTGACGGCTGGTGGAGATCTTGTGCTGGAATCATGATGCCTAGAGAGGATAGGAAACGCTCCCCATCTTGTTGGGAGTGCTTCCACCTCCTTTTTAGGGTCACTCTCAGATGGTCTTGATTGCCTGCTCCACCCTCTGGCCATGAATCCAGGGTCATTGCTGCTTTTGATCAGCTTTGGAGCCTAGGAACCCGGGAATGACTAGGGTCTCTATTTGCCAGGGTACTGTACGTGAGTGCCTGGTTTCAGGTTTATGTTGTTTCTGGCATTGTTATCAATTCTTAACTCAGATGTCATTTTACCAGTTTCAGTCCTAAAATTGTCAGCTCGAGTCTTTGCTTTGATGAGGGTGATTATCTTTCATCTTCTCTAGTGCAGCCGTCTCATGATGCCTGTGTTTGCTGCTTCCCCTCTTTCTAGATGGAAGTGAGTGACATAAAGAAAGCGCTTCAATCAAAGTGAACTCTTGATAATTGAGATGTTACATTTTTCACCCTGAGTCCGAGACTCAAATTTTCTGCCCCAGCCAAAATCATCTTGTGCCAAAAGATTAAAGGTTTGCCTCAACATGTCCCTGTTTGAATGATTAGCACAAAAGTCTTGATAGCACAACACAAATTCCATCCAAGAGGAGACTCTCTCCCATGGTGTCATCCTGGGTCTGGCAGTGGTTGTGATTCATAGCCAATTGTGCTAAAGGCTTTTCTACCTTGAGATCTCCTGCGAAATGAAAACTCAGGCAGTTTAGTCCAGAGTAGTACTATTTTGATGATATTTTCCATTAATAAAATGTAATTTCAGATTCTTCGTTTACAGGCTTTATAATTTTATGATTTTTTAAAACCGTGTTTTGTCACAGATGCCCCTAGTGTTTGTGCTAACCTAGTCAAAAGCAAATGTCTTGCTCACTTGCTGCAGGTGGAATGAACGCCACCTGGCTTTGTATTCCCCTTTAGGATTCTGTTACATGTGCAATTTGAGGTCCAACCCTTTCCTTTCCCTGCCGGCCAACCCCCACCACTCGAAGAGAAATTTTAGCTTATATATGATGGTATATTTACAAAAAGAGAAAGAGAAAATCTGGTATTTGCAGTGATCTGTGCCTTCTTTCTACCACCCTCTTGATTGGAGCTTTTGTGATGCAGCTACCATGATTCCAAATAGAAAAAAAAAAAAAACAAAAAAAAAATAAAAACAAAAAAAAAACCAAAACAAAACAAAAAAAACAAACAAAAAAACAGCCACTTATCCTTGTCCACTAGAGGCCGCTGTCTTCGCAGCTTCTCTCACCATAGCCAAAGGTCCTAAGAGGAGACAGCTGGCAAGTCTGGCCCTGCTCTTTGGTACCAGCTGTGACTTTTCAGTTTCGCCCATTTTGAGGTTGTTCATGAAACTAGAAATGTCATTCCAGCTTGATTGTTTTATCATCAGCCAAGTTAAACCCCTGCTTCCTGCCTTTTACACCTATTGCGTGAACAGAATATGCATTATTAAAGCAAAAATAAATAAAAATAAAATGCAAATAAAAACGGGGGGGAGTTGGATTATTTCCTGCACTGGGTTATGCGTGTGTGTGTTATTGCTTAAACTGTATTCACAGTGTCATTTGCCTTGCGCACTTGTAACCCCCTCCTGAGATCCAGGAGAACAGGAGGAGGGTCTTGTGGAAATGTAGCTATTGGATCTTTCCTGCACTTACGGAATTGCTTTTTCTTTCCCAGTGAAACTGATGTTTGCTTGTCTGCTTTATCTTTATAGTACATGAGAAGTTCAGCCTTAGACTATGTAACTGTTTTCTCATCCTTAGCTGAAAATGGGGGGCATCCTTTACTGCAAGATTGTTGATGGGGTAGAGGTGGAAGGGGTGGTCCCTTGATGCTCCCCAAATATGTTTGATGTGTTTCTAAACTGCTGCTTTGTCTATTTCCTGCATTTTATAGTGAAACTACTAAACATTATTAGATTTTCACTACCACAAAGAATGAGAATTGATGATGCCGAAGGAATGATGCAAAACCCCTCACATGATATTCATCACTGAAAATACAACAAATAAATGTCTCTTCCTTTTTCTCCTTGTCTCCCTCCCCATGCCTTGTTCTCACTTGCATACTTGTCCTTTCTGCTCGAGCCTATCCCTTCCCTCCATGTATTTACAGAGTCCTGTTGCCCTAGCCTTCATAGCTGGGGTCACAATAAGAGAAGGGAATGTGTAAAGAACTCATTCTTCATTCCCGTGTGTTCGTATAGCTGCCTTTTCAGTAGCCATGGTCTCAGTGTGCTTGGGGCCAAGAGCAAAAGGTTTCTACAGCAGTGTAAATTTAGCATTCCTGTTCCCCTTCACTGTGCTAAGCCTTTCTGTATTACACTTGAAGCCTTCAGAGATTTCCTACCACCTGTTCCAACAGTGAGGACTAGATTCTTGATGTCTGAATTTCTCATTTGTTTGTTAGAAAATTCCTATTGATGATATAGCATGTTTATATAGAGTGAGTCAATTTCATTAAGAATGAAATTGAGAGATTGGAGCATCCTCAATCGGTGCTGGTAACATGGAATGTGGAGGGCTGATGTCTTTTCCTAAGCGAGGCATTGGATTGCTTTTGGGGTGTACAGAGACACAGAGAGAGACAGAAAGTGATTATAGAGAAATGAGCTGGTTTATCCAGCCTCATTACCGTCCCTTAGGCTAACCAGCAAGAAGATTGTGCGTCACAGAACTGGATGAACCACTACCCAAACAGCCACCATCTTTACTCTTGACCACATGGACCCATAAAGAATACTGAAAAGCTTGGAATGATCACTCTTTTGAAAATTAAAATTTCTTTGCATTTAGCATGGACTCAGCCAGGCATCTATGGAGATTATTTTTTTGCTTCATTTTCTAAAGTTGTATTTAGAAAAGTCTTATGTATTGTGCTTTGTAAAAGAAGATGTTTAAAATGAGAATTTGTGAAAATATTTTTGTTCAAAGTTGTCATGGCCCAAGAGGAATGATGTCTTGGGACACAAACCCCTTTTCTCTATTTTACACAATTTGATTACTCTGACAGAAATGTCCTTAGAAGACACGAAGTATTCCATTAAAAATCTGTGCCTGTGAATTCCATTTTTTAAATTGTTAGATTTTACATTCCTACTGAAGCATAAAATGCTAGCTAGGTATAAATTCTTTTCAGTGTGAAAACCATTAAATTATCATTATTGGAATAATTGTGTAAAGCCATTTTTATTTGTACACAGCCCTCAAGGCAGCACATTGAAGTACATAATCCATTTTCCTCCAATAAGAACATCCTGTATCCATCATCACATTTGTCTGTGGTTAGTAATGGTGTGGTTTTATTTCCTTTCACAAGCAGTTCCTTTATGGTAAGACTGCAGGGTGTTTAATTTATTGCTCATAGTTGCCATGGTTTGTATAAAAATAATCTCCAGGTTCCATAAGGACTTTTGTATTATAACCTGAGGTCATCACAGTCATTTTTTTTTTGCATCAGATTAGATTTTAGTCCTTTAGTTATTTTTATACAAAGTAATGTCAAGATGTTTCTGCACTAAGAGGGCTTGATGAAAAGCACTTCCCGTTGGTTCTGTACAAATGAAAAGTGGAACAAAACAACACATTTTATGAGTGACCGGGTGCTCGGCATGGCTGATTGCAGCAGCTGACAGAGGGAAGGTTGAGTGCTCAGGACTTGGCTGAGTGATGGAGGTGCTGTTCCTAAACATAGCTTGGCAGGGTCTAGGCAAAGGACCCTCTTTCTCATCCAGAAACAAATGTCAGTTGTATTAAGGACTGATAAGGAAATTCAAGACCCTTGAGATGAACCACCCTTACCTACCATGCTGAATTTTGTCCCTAGCTCACAGGGCTTTGTTTCCAAGTCATAGATTTGAGGTGGCTCCTGGACTGAAATGACCACACATGGAGAAGGTACAGCTCTCTGCGAGGTTTTTGTGTCTTTTACTTTTAATAAGACAGACCGTTCTTAGTAACAGCTGTGGCCCTATGTGCTCCCTTGTGAGTTTGGTATTCACAGCAATAGGAATTTATTATTTGCTTTCATACAGGCTCTCCCTCAAGCTTGCCGCAGTACTTCTGCCTATTCAGTGCTCTGCCTCGCAGCTGGAGGCCACCGTGCCTGGTGAGTGATAGGTCAACCAAATCATAGAACAATGTCATTTGGCTGTAATCTAGGTTTTTGACAAGAGAGGTTGAGTTTTCTCTGCCACTGTTTTTCCACAGTGCCAGAATGTATCAGATAAACTCACAATGTGCAGTGGTTTCAATGACAGCAATTTACTAAATACTTTCACTTTCCTTGATAATCCTGACCAAGATGAACCCACGTTCTTATATTCCAGTCTTAATTATTAACTCTCAGATCACAGATCACACATATACACATATTGATGTGCACTGGGAACAGAATGTTTGTAAAAGGTTAAGAGGCCCGAGAACTCCAGAGGTTCAGAGGCCCGGGAAGCAGGAAAGCTCACAGACATGTAAAGTCTCTGATGAGAGACTGCTGGTAGGCACAGGTTGGAGAGTGAAACCGCACAGTTGAGTCCAGATCCAGAGATGGAAGAGGAGGAACAAGTTCAAACAAAGGACTTGGCAGATGGAAGGACAGCATGTCCAGATGGGCAAACAGGATATGAAGATGGCAGCTGGATTAGGCTGTATGAACAGCAAGGATCGAGCCCAGCTGAAGCCCCTGTTACGTCCTTGATGCATATACTATGTGACGGTCAAATGACAAGGTGGTGGAGACCATGGCCTTTGTAGTGCTAGGTATCCATCTCTTTATATAGAGTAACAAGTTTCCTCGGTCTAGTATCTCCCTTAAGTTCTTGAGCATGGTTTCCCTGATGTGATTCGACTATGTTCATGTGTCCTTGAATTCTCAACTCTTCCCCAATAAACGTAAAGGAGTAAGTTATTTATCAATCTCTGCTATGTGGGTGATGCCGGACAGATGGTGCTGTTCAAATATTTCCTCCAGGTACCCAGTCATCTTCTCCCACCAGAGTGGAGTCTCGCAGGGCAAGGCACAGCCTGAAAAAACAATTTTGTGCAATACAGAGTAACTCAGAACAGGGTACATGTTGACCTCAATAGAGCCATTCTGTTTAAATGGAAACAAGTTTAAATTATGCAGCTAGGAAGTCCTGAGTACATCTGTACCTTACATGCCCCTGAAGACTGTATCTAGTTCTTCAGGAAAGAAGTTTGTTGATGGGCTTTGAGGTTTGGTGGGGAGATGCCTTAGAAATCAAGATTTCATTATTTCTATTAATTAAAAAATAACTCATGAGGCATCTACCAATTTTAAGCCAATTTAGCTGATGAAACCAAACACAAAAGTCACAAGGAAATGACATTATTTTTAGGTTGTCCCCCAAAGAAAAAAGTAGGGAGACCTTAGAAAAAAAGAAAAAGGATTTTTTACAAGCTTCACAATTATATGCAGTCTAAGCAAAGCAAGGGCTGGCTGAAGCTAAAGCTAGCTCTGCCATTGAATGTTCAAGGACAATAACTTGTATGAGAAATGCTCCCCTTTCTCCCTGCCTTGAGTCCAGAGAGAGCTTTGAAATTGCTCTGGTGTTCTCGGGGTGATTTCCTCAAAGAAGGTGAATCTGGACCAAGAAAAGCATGTAGCCAGAGAGGGAGAAGTGTCAATGGGACCTTCAGGTCTGGAAGTAAAACCAATTTATTTTCTTAATGCTGTGGATATGGGGTGGGATGCGAGAAAGACCAAGCAGGTTAGAACTGAGACTGCTGAATGTCAAGGTGATGGAGGGTGCTTCACTTGCTGTTAGCAAGAGCCTTTCAAATGAGTCACCATCTCCATCTTTTAAAAAGGTTTAGAGAACCAGAGCAATGGCTATTACAGTAGGCTTAATAGCTTTTTTTCCCTAGCCACGAAGCTAATAAAGCGGGAGATAAAAAATATGAAGAGAAAGAAAAGTGGACTTCAAGCTCATTTAAAAAATTGCCTTTAATTATTTTGGTCTCTCAAAATTGAGGTTTTTTTATATATAGCTTTATTTTCCACATCTCTGTCATGATGTTTTCCAAAAACTATTTGTAATGGCTGTGTAAGATTCGCTCTGTAGATATAGCAGAGAATGTAAGAGTCTTTCATCTGACATGTATAGGGTGGTTATGATGTACCACCCTATACATGTCAACATGAGGAAGGGTGTAGTCCCTGCTATCAAGAAGCTTAGAGTCAAGTGGGAGTTGAGAGCAATCAAGTAAGTAAGAAAATCATGGTAGGAATGAAAACATGACACTCAAGTCCACAGAACAGGACCCAGCATTTGCTGCAGGGGCAGAAGCCACCAGATTCCCTAGACCAGTGTTTCTCAAGCCGTGGGTCTCGGCCTCTTTGGTGTTAGTTAACCCTTTCACAGGGATGGCATTATCAGATAGCCTGCATATCAGACATTTACATTACGATTCAGAGCAGTAGCAAAATGGCAGTTATGAAATAGCAATGAAAATCATTTTATGGTTGGGGGTCATCACATGAGGAACAATTTTCAAGGGCCACTGCTTTAGGAAGGTTGGGAAGCACTGCCCTAGAAGTACACAGAAAACTAACCTAGAAAATATGACCAATTGCTGGTGGGTGCCTGAGTGTGGTTTGACTGAGGCTGCCAATCTTGAAGACCACAGATGGGGAAGAGGGGAGGGTTCTGTACCTTCCTGGACTTTCCTGCAGGAGCCTTGCCTGGATTCAGGAGTCCTGGGGAAAGTCACAGAAAGCTCAGGGAACATGAAGAAACCCACAGAAGCCCTGTTCCTTTAAGGAGCAAGAGGCAGTGTAAAGGTAAGGATAGGGTAAGGATTTGGAAGAAATAACACTGCGACTGAACTGAAGAGAATTCGCTCCGC
Source organism: Alexandromys fortis (assembly GCF_014885135.2). NCBI lineage: Eukaryota > Metazoa > Chordata > Mammalia > Rodentia > Cricetidae > Alexandromys > Alexandromys fortis. The sequence continues at coordinate 1,062,575 of NW_026068029.1, read as the reverse complement.
CATCCCCATCCATTTCATGTAACAGTATACTATAATCTGCAGGGAAAAGGACTTCAGGTTTATAGAGAAAAACACTGGTTAGTGCTCACTGAAGCTAGAGGAACAGAACAGGGGTAACATATTCCTGTAGGAAGGGCAAAAACACTTGTGAAAGCTTTACTCCTGAGACACAAGCCCACTGTGCACTCTAAAGATATTAACAAACCACGCTCTACCAGCATGGTAACTGGCCTCCAGGAAAACAGCAGAAAGGGTACATCCAAAGCTAAGAGAAGGGACGAAAGAGGTCACTAAAGGAGGAGTGGAGGTCATAGGATAAAGGGCTTACTTGATTAAGCACAAGACGTGATTTCAGATCCTTTGCATCCACTGAAAAAGCTGAGCATCATGGTTTGTGCTCTTAATCCCAGTGCTAGGAAGACCAGAGAATCCCAAGGACTTGCTGGCCAGTGAGTCTTGCCAATTGATGAGGCCAACACCAGCCAGTGAGAAACCTTGTCTAAAACAAATAGAATTGAGTGCCAACACATACAAACGAGAGAAAAGGGGAAGAGGCCTACAAGAATTGTGATTTCTGATGTCCATAGGAAAACAAATATTAGCCACCCACACAGCCCGTCTTCTGGGAGGATTAACAGCAAGTCCTGCACTGAAAATTTATTGTTGTCATTTATTTTTGTGTATAACGTGCCCAGCTTTCAACAAAAACTTACATGGCATGCTAATAGGTAAGTAAAAGCAGTCAGAGGAGACAAAGCGATGATCAGTGGTAGACTTATTGGAAGCATCAGAATTTGAAATGACTATGGCTCTTCTCTGAAAACTCTCTGAGGAAGGCTGAAAGTGTAGTTCAGTAGTAGAGCCCTTGCCTTCATGTAAAGGGCCTTAGAGTCAATCCCCAGCACCTCTAAAAAATGAAAAGTAAGTATTTAAAGTTGAGCACATCTGTAATCCAATAAATTGGGAAGTGAAGGCCAACCGCAGCTACTTGGTGAGTTTGAGCCCAGCCTGGGCTTTCTAAGACCCTATCTCAAGCAAAATGAAATTTAACAACAACAAAAATCTTTTGTAGAATAAGTAGATATCATGTAAGATAAGGTATGCCATTAAACAAGCAAACAAACAAAAAATTCAAAAAGCTCTCTTGAAATAAGTACACATCATGCAGGAGAAGCGCAAGGTCATTTCAGCAGACGTGGAGACGGAGAGGCAAATGGCTAGAAAGAAAAATAGGAACACAAATGAAAAATACCTTTAGTGTTTTCATCAGTAGGCTTGAATATTTATATGGGATAAAGTAGAGAAAGCATAAAGCAATAAATCAAAAAACAGTATCACTACAGAGCATTAAAAGGATGAAAAAATATGAGCTTTCATTATTATAAACTCAACATCTTAGAAAAACTGAACCTGACCTTTGAAAACCACAAGCTAGCAAATTCAACCAGCATAAATTAAGCAACCAAAATATGTCTTATTAGAAAAAAATTGAACCTGTAATTAAAAGACCCTGGAAAAGAAATGGCTGTGTTGAAATGGTCTCACTGGAGAATTCCAACAAATCTAGAAGTAACACCAATTTTACATAAAAATTGAATACTTTCTATGCCACTTCACGAAATGAGTATTACTTAATACCCAAGCAAGGCAAAGACAGTACAAAAAATTAAAACTACAAATTAATATTTCTCATGAGCCTAGATACAAAACCTCTTGATAAAATAGCAAGTAGACCTGACTGCTCTTTGGACTGGAGAGGGAGGAGGAAAGGAATGGGGGGAGGGGGAGAGGAGTGGGGAGAGGGGGAGAGAAATGGGAGGCTGGGGGGGAATGGGAGGTGGGGAGGAGGCGGAAAGTTTTTCAAAAAAAGTAAATATACAATCCAAACAAATAATAATAATAATAATAAAACACAACCAAGTAGGTTATATTTCAACTATGTAAGACTAGGTCAATATTTGAAAAGCAGGGCTAAGGCTCAGAGGTTAAGACGTGTGTGTGTGTGTGTGTGTGTGTGTGTGTGTGTGTGTGTGTGTACATACACATGAAAGCAAAGCATTCATATATATTAAATATACAAATAAATAAATCTGAGTTTTAAGAAATTGCTCAGAGGTTTAGAGCACTTGCTGTACTTTCAGAGGATGGGGCTTGATTCCCAGCACCCATATGGCAGCTCACAACCATCTGTAACTCCAGTCTGGGGATCCGTGTTCTCTATGTGCATGGTGCATGGTGCATGCACATGGCTCACAGACATACATGCAGGCAAAATATAAACATAAAAATAAAAAATATATAAATAAATCTTTAAAGATAAACATTTGAGGCACATCTTGTGCCAGGGTTTAGCCAAATAAATGTATTTCTCATCCTTCAACAATGTAACTCTACTTTGCAACAGACAGAGGCCATTACAGAAAACTACAACTGATCAAAATGCAGATAACAAGTGACCATGTATTTCTCAGTCCCCATTGATCCATCTATGACACAATTCCTGCACCTAAAGTTCAGGGAAGTTTTCAGAGAGGGGGCAGGAAGAATGTAAGAACCAGAGGAACAGAACGTCTGCTGGGAAACTGTTTCCTAGAAATGCAGGAACACTACACCTATGAAGACTAAACACATGACTGCCTCAACAAGACATAAACAAGGACGACACCAGCAGACATGCTATTGTTGAAGGGGGAAATCTCATGGGTCCCCAACCCTAGAAAAAGAACTACAGGCAACTTAGGAATGCTGAAAGCAGAACTATTCTTCCCCCAGGATGAACCCTTTAATTGGTTGTTCAATACCAAATGGTCAGCCCTGAAATTAATATGTGTGTGAGTTTAAGTAACATTGTACACACTGAGCAGACTATAACTGTATTTAGGAATACATAAACACACACACACGGAGCTGGGGAGAGCCTATGAATTTGAGAGCATGGGGGAGGTACATGGGAGGGGTTGTTGGAGAGAAAGGGGAAATTGATGTAATTATATTTTAATTTTAAAAATGGCATTAAAATACTGGAAGGAGTGCAAAAGAGGGGAGTGGGGGATGAATATGATCAGAGCACATTATGTACACACACGAAAATGCCACAGTGAAACCCAGTATTTTGTATAATATACACTGATTAAATCTCTAGCGGAATAAATCATAATGAAAAATATAGACAGCCTAAAGAGGAAAATTCATATGATTATATCAATTGATGCATAAAACATCTGAACAAATTTATTGTCCGACATGATAAATAAAAAGGAGACTAGGAGGGCTGGAGAGATGGCTCAGTGGTTAAGAGCATTGCCTGCTCTTCCAAAGGTCCTGAGTTCAATTCCCGGCAACCACATGGTGGCTCACAACCATCTGTAATGGGGTCTGGTGCCCTCTTCTGGCCGGCAGACATACACACAGACAGAATATTGTATACATAATAAATAAATAAAATTTAAAAAAAGGAGACTAGGAGAAGATAACTTCAACTCGGTAAGTACCATCTACACAAACAAAAGTCAGAACAAATGAACAAATGGCTAAAATCACACTCTGGGTTAAAGACTTGAATTCTTTATCTAGTTTCTGGAATGAGGCAAGGATGCCTGCTTTCATTCCTCCTTTCCAGCTTACTACTGCAAGCTTTAGATGCAAATAAGGCAAAAAAAAAAACCCTGAAGAGTAATGCAGGTTGGAAAGAGGATATAAAACTGTCCCTATTTGGAGATTAAATGAATGTCTACATAAAACATTCCAACAAAACAAAATCCACCTATGCTGATAACTGACCTCAGCAAGGTTGTGCAATACAAAGGCTGCATCCTTATACATCCTTACATACTAGCAGTGAGCATGTGAAGCTGAAGTTGACGCTAATGATTATAGCATTTACGATTATTTTAAAGATTGTAGAGAGGACCTGCATACTGAAAATTAGGACGTTTTAATGAAAGAGCTCAAGATCTGAATAAATAAAGAAACATACTATCTTCCCACTTTGGAAGAGTCACCCAACACAATGAATACGCCATCCCTCTCCAAGCTACCCTATGAAAAATGAATGAATGAAACGGATGCCCTGGCAATGCTGAAGCACGCATGGCATCCTGTATATGGGGGTTCTGTTGAACTTGTCCATTTTGGGTTTCTTGGTCTAAGTTGATGAGGCCGACTGACCAAGAGGTCACCAGACCTCATTACAGATGGTTATGAGCCACCATGTGGTTGCTGGGAATTGAACTCAGGACCTTTGGAAGTACTCTTAACCACTGAGCCATCTCTCCAGCCCAAACTGACTTATAGGTTTATTATAATTCCTTTCAAAAATATAGACATATCTGCTCAAATCCCTGGCAATGATGAAGCAAGCATGGGCAGCCCACATATAGTGGGTTCTGTTGAACTTGTCCATATTGGGTTTCATGGTCAAACACAGGTTCTAACAGAGCTAAAACAATTACAGAAAAGGCAAGTACAGAAAAATATCGCTCAATCATATTTTAAGAGCTATAAGTTAGGTACAAAGATGAACAAAACACACGGAGACTATATGTTTTTATGGAATGATAGACACATAGACAAGTCAAGAGAGTAGAGCAGGCAAAAGCTGATCTATGCACATATATATGCACAACTGATATTCCTCTGAAGAATGAAGCACAACACAATAAAGGAAGGGCAATGTATACAACTGGTGCTGTAGCGACCGAACAAACAGAAATAAAAATGAACTTCAAGCTCCATGTGGTGCAACTGGGTTGCATTTGGTTGATTGGTTGCCTGAGGGGGTCCCATGAAGATCCCCCAAACAACCCAGGCTGATGCTACGACAGAGGGTTGCTATCTCTGCAAACTGATAGCGGGGGGGGGGGGGCATTGCTGAAGACAACATCCATATAGGTCACTGAACATGGAGAGGCCAAGCTAGTGCCTGCATGGAGCCTTCACTCCTATGTTCTAGTCTCTTTGGTGTGGGAAAGTACACTTCAGGCTACCAAAAGAGAAGCAAACACCAACCTAGCCACCAAACACGACCTTGGCAATGATGCCGCAGAACTTGTGGGCGTGGCCAGCCAATGCCTGATTTAACACGAAGCCCACTGCACATGAAGGAACCCATGATAACGTAGCCTGGATGGCCAGGAACCAGAGGCTGGCTAGCCCAGAGACCTAGGTTAGAAGCAAACATGACTGGTCTAAAAAAAAAAATCAATGTATCAATTCCTAATAATATTCTGCTGTACGCTTAGATTGGAGTCTTGTCCTGTCATCATCAGAGAGACTTCCTCCAGCAGCAGGTAGGAGCGGGTTCAGAGATCCACAGTAAGACATTATGCAGAGAGAGAATCTAAACTGGAGGTCTACATTGGGCCCCTCCCCATGGAACTCTGGGGAATCCCACAATGGCCATCAAGACTGTAGGAGACAGGGAGGATGGAGGACTCAGGAGAACAGGGCCCACTAAATTAACTAAGAATAGCTCACACGGGCTCACAGAGACTGAAGCAGCAAGCACCCGGCCTACAGGGGTCTGCAGCAGGTCCTCGGCTTATATGTTGTGATTGTTACCCTGGTGATTTTGTGGGAGTTTGTGGGAGCCCTGTGTCTCTCACTCCCTTGCCTGCTCTTGGGACTATTTCCCTTCTGTTGTGTTGCCTTGTCCAACTTCGTCATTAGGGCTTTTGTCTTGTCTTACTGTATTTTTTTTTTTTTTTTTGGTGTGTGCTTGTTTTTTCTCTCTTGGAGGCCTGCTCTTTCCTGGAGATGGGCAGGGAGTAGATCTGGGGGAGAGGTGGGAGGTGAGTTGGGAGGAGTGGAAGGATGTATTGTATAAGCTAATAATCTATTTTTAATTTTAGAAATAAATTAACTTCAGTCTAAACCTCATACCTTACACACAAAAAAAATCTCCAATGACTCATGATCTTAATTAAATGTAAAAGTAAAGACTACAAAATGTTTTTAAAAAGAAAATTGTCAGATATCATCACATCTTACCAGGCTATAATACCTCCAATAATTTTATAGTTGTGCCGGGCCATGTACCTTGTGCAGATTGTCCATCATCACTGTTCCTTTAGATGCACCTGTATTTATCTCCAAATACAAATCTGCAAAACACTCAGAGGTTAGCATCATGCCATCTATATGAAAAATTCTTTTCAACATCCTGAACCATCGTCCTATAACAAACATAACCTTGGTGAAACACTCTGAAAGTCTGTTGTCACCTGTCCTCAGCAAGTGTCAGGTGACCCCAGAACTTCACAACTAAGAAGATCTGAAAGTCAAACATGAGCTCTCCTGTGCTGCATTTTCTGAATCCTTGAGTCCCAGAAGCCCTGGGTTGCCTCTCAATTCACTATACCTGCTTGTTGGGGGAGTTCCTGTCTGGGCAAACCACTTCCACCCATAGCATCACCATTTTCTGGCAGGAAATGTATTTTTCTTAGTTTCCAGGGCTAGCTATGCTGGATTGTCTTTGCTTGTATTGCTCCATCATGAAGTGATCCTCAGGTTTTAAAGACTTCCAGAAGCTTCTTAGCACACAATTTGGTTTTCTATCAATTTTTTTCTTTAAAAACCACTCAACACAGTTTTTCTTTAGGAATTGCTCAATACAAATCTTGCCACATTTATCTTTGAATAATCTAGACCAACCTCTTTGTCTGTTTGACCTTTTTCTCATCTTCTCTAGGTTGCTCTCTCACTTTACAAACTCTCTTGACATGCTGGTCTAACTTAATCAAATCCACTAAGGCCTTTCCTACTTTATAAAGACCTTGCCACACCAAAGGGTTCAGCAAAGCCACTAAAACTCCATACCAGTCTTGAGGTCCCTGCTAAATGAACTTTTTCTTTAACTCATCTGCAAATATGGTTCTATCTGGCCCAGTAAAGTGCGGTTCAAACAAAGCCTCTGTTTTTCCTAGTTCCCTCTTCTATGGTCTGTAGATGGAAGTTTCTGTCCTGCCTGGTCCCGCAGCTGTTCAGTCCCAAAGAAACACACAGAAACTATATTAATTACAACACTGTTTGACCAATGGCTCAAGTGTATTTCTAGCTAGCTCTTACATCTTAAATTAACCCATTTCTATTATTTTATATTTTACCACGAGGCTCATATCTTGCTTCTTGGGTGGCTACATGGCATCTGCCTGATTTTATCTTCTTTCTACTGCATTCAGTTTAGTTTTTCTGCCTATCTATATTCTGCCCTGCCATAGGTCAAAACTGCTTCTTTATTAACCAATAGTAATAGAACATATTCACAGCATACAGAGGGGAATCCAGCATCCCACAGTCTCTATTTACAATAGTCCTCTATCCTGAACATTTTGGGGGACCTCAGATGGAGATAACAAGGTGTTCCTAATTGTTCTGATAAGCTGTCCATCTGGGACTGATTTCCTTCATACCATATCAGGTTATGCAGTCTTTGCCTTTAGGAGGGATGGCTAGTTATATTACTGCCTGCACCACAGAACAGCCTGATCCCAACTGTTCTCATATTGCACAGTCAATGTTTCATTGACTGTTGAAAAGTTTTCCATAATTCTAGCTGTTCAAGTGCTGAGTATTTTCTTATTACCCTAGTTTCTTGCATGGAAACATTAAGTACCCCATCTGCATATTGGATTACAGATTTTTCTCTTTTTCTATTAAAGATTGGACCTAAGAGATATCTTCTATCACTTCCCCCCTCTCTCTTTTCTGTTTGTTAATCTAATTTATTTGCCAGAGCAGAACCTAACATGGAGAATGCTAGTTTCGTTTCTCTTTCTCATTGCAATTTACACAAACCCATTTTTGCTTGGCTGCTAGCCTCAGATGCATTTCTAACTACACACAACAGAGGCCAGGCAACCTCTACTGTGGCTTGGCAACAGTCTCAGCCCTTGTTCATTAATTTTAAAGACTGCAAAATTTCCTTTTGTAGATGGAAGCTTCTGTCCCAAATGGCCCTGCAGCCATTCATTTCCCCCCCCCCAAAAAAAACCACACAGAGGCTTATATTAATTATAAACTGATCTATTAGCTTAGGCTTCTTATTAACTAACTCTGACATCTTAAATTAACCCATTTCTATTATTTCATATTTTACCACAAGGTTCATGGTTTGTTGCCTCACATCTTGATTCCTTGGTGGCTGTTGGCATCTGAGTCTCTGCCTTTCCTCTTCCCAGAATTCCCTTAGTCTAGTTGTCCCGCCTATGCTTCCTGCCTGACTACTGGCCAATCAATGTTTTATTAAACCAATAGGAGTGACAAATCTTTACAGTGTACAAAAGCATTATCCCACAGCATTTCCTCTAAATTTTAACTGTTTTCAGGGTGTCTCCATATTCATGTGGTGGATCCCAGTCATCAAGCAGGCATACCATCCAGTACCACATAGACAAAGACTGCCAACCTGGGATTCCTCCCACAGGCACTCTTAATACTGATGTCTCAGCCTTAGTTCCACATCTCACTACCCATAGCATGAACCATGCAACCTCTGTTGCAGCACAAAGGCACATTAACACACACCATACAGGGCAGGACAACTGTAAGGGAATTTCTTCCATGGATGCACTCCCCTCAGTTTCTCAGCCTCGGTTTCATGCTTTGCTACCCATAGCCAGGACCATGTACTCATTGCTCCCAAACTTACCTTTGGTTCTGTCACATACCTGTTTGGGTGCCAATTATGTTGCGCACAAAACTTTTCTTGGGGAACACAACACATACACACACCAATCCCCTCCACACACGAATACGACTCACCACAGATAGGGAATCCACAATACACAATAGATCAAAATACAAATACCATCACAGTCCAAATTGGTGAATCAATGAGTTTTACTCACAGAAATATGGGTGAGGGGTTACTTACAAGAGCTGAAATGACTCAAAGACCGTTGCATCGCCAAAACCCACCCCAGGAGGGGTGACAGCTCATAAAATCTGGGAACCTGCATGCACTGAATAGACTATAGGCAGCTCAACAGATTGGAGAGTGTCCTTCCCAAATGGCTCAGTTGATCTAAACCTCTTCCTGGTAGTTTAGCTAATTTCTGCTTCTTGTAGACTGCTGCTGTGTTCTCAAAGTCTTGTTTACAACTTTGCTCCTTTGAGAGAGACTCTGAGCAGCCTTTATTGTTTATTCTTGGTAAGGAGGGTCCAGTAAATCTGGTCAGCTTCAGGATGTTCCTGGAGCTATTTTGAGTTGTTTACCTTGTGTCTTAAGAGGCTTCCCTGGGAGATGGAATGTTTCAGTCTCAGAGGAGATTGCTACACAATAGTCCCTCATCAAGACTAAAAACTATTGTTGTATGATGAACCCTATTAGAGGTTGCAAAGACAAAACTATAAATCTGTATAAAAGATTTGCCAATGGCATATTCATCAAAGGACTAGGATCTTGAATATATAAAAGACACTCAAAACTTAAAAAGTAAAACACAATCCAATATTTCACCAAAGAAGGTATACTGGTGGCAAATAAACACGCCCAAAGATACTCAGCACCCTTAGCCATTAGGAAAATGAAAATCAAAGCTGCAACAAGCTATCTCTAGTTGGCATCAAAAAAGCCTCTCTTGGCAGCAAACAGAGACCATTACAGAAAAATACAGAGATCATCTGATCAAGGGTTGCCTGGCCTAAAAGATACATCTACAACACAACTCTTGCACATAAGGTTCAGTGAACATTGTGGAAGGGTAGGCAAAATATTGTCAGAGTCAGCTGTGAGACTGTGTCTTCTCAAAATGACAGGGAAGCTACACCCACAATACCTCAACAGTATGGTTGCCTAAATCGGATATGAACAATGACAATACCAATAGACATGCTAACACTGAAGGGTGAAGTCTGATGTAGACAACTCCAATCAATTACTGACTACTGAGAGATAATTAGTATTTCCCAAAGATGAACTCCTAATTGATTATCCAATACAAAATGGTCAGCCCTGAAACCATATACTCTCCAGCAATACCAAACTCAACAGGTTGTATTTATATATTTATGCATTTGTATGCAAGAATGCTAAATAGAAAAGGAGGTTATCAACTTGAGAGGGAGTTGAGAGCATGTGAGGGACTGAAGGCAATAAATGACAGGGGAATGATGAATTAGATTTTAATCACAGTTTGAAAAATTGTAAAATAACAAAATAAAGAAAACCCCACATTGATATATCACCATAGACTTACCAGAATGACTCTAAAAGCATAAGACTACTAACTGCTGTTGAGGCGATGAAGACCTAGATCATGCGCATATTGTAAGTGGAACTGTAAAGTGAAATACCTCTCAGAAAACAACTTTGGAGTTCTGAAACAATATAAAACAACAGCAGCTGCAACACACACACACACACACACACACACACACACAGACACCTATGACCTAGGATTTGTACTCCTGGACATTTAGCTCAGAAAAATAAAAACTCATGCTCACAGAAAAACTTGTGGATGGATGTTCCTAGTAGCTTTCTTTATAATGACTCTGAAAAGAAACACTGGAAAAGCTACAGGGAAGAGTGGAAAGGGTGGAAATTATGTAACTATAGTACTCAGGTCAAAAATCAAATTTAATTAAATTAAAAGTATAGATAAATGATTTTATATATATTTACAGATATGGGTTTTATATAGCCATGTAAAACCTGGGATCCATAATAAAAGAAAATGTGCCATAAAATATGACTCTGATTCATATATCCTTCAAATGGACTCTGGTTTGAAGAATGGGAGGCACATATATACTATATAAAAGGACTACTGATTCATGGAACAATTTAGTTGAATCCCAAGGAAATTACACTGAGTAGAAAATAATCCATAAGATTACACACTGTATGATTCCCTTTACGGCTGCAGACTCCCTATTTGTTGAGGATGATCTTGAACTCTTTGGTGTAGGAGGGTCTTCTGTCTATGTGTTACTTTCATTGGTTAAATAAAGAGAATGCCTTGGCCTTTTGATAGGGCAGAAAATTAGGTGGACAGAGTAGACAGAACAGAATTCTGGGAGGAAGAAGGCAGGCAGAGAGAGCCGCCGCCATGAAGCTGACAGGTTAGACATGCTGAATCTTTCCCGGTAAGTCACGATCTCATAGTGATACACAGAAATGGGTTGAATCAAGATGTGAGAGTTAGCTAATAAGAGGCTAGAGCTAATGGGCCAGGCAGTGATTTAATACACACTTTCAGGTGGTTATTTCGGGGGTTAAGCTAGCCGGGACGGAAATGCAGCCCACGCCTCCTTTTACAACTTGTCTCTACCTCCGAAGGGCTGGAAAGTATGCGTCATCATGATTAGCTTATATAACACTCCTGAAATGACAAAATTATAGAAATAGGGAACTGACTAGTGGTTCCCAGTGGTTAGTGATTGGGAGTGATGAGGCTTGAGATGATTGCGGCTGCCAGAGGATAACAGGATGCATGCTTGTGATGGAGCTGTTTTTCTATCTTCATTAGCGCAATGTCAATATCCTGGTTGTGATAATGCACTACTAGTGTACCAAGCTGTTACTGGGGAAAACTGGGTCAAAGGTATGCTAGCTAGCTCTATGCGCTTTCCTATATCTACATATGAATATGCAATTATCTCCAAATCAAGCTTAATTTTTAAAAAGTCTTTTATGCACACAAAATAGCAATGATGACAAGTAGGAAATCTCCTTAGAAGAAAATCATCAAGGTAGAAAATGGTCCGGAAATTATGTCTTAGAGAAATGGAAGGGGCTGGGATCACCTGAAAAAGGAGACCTCCTGGGGGCAGGACTCAGAAAGCTGCCCAGGAGAAGAGGATCACATTACCGTCCACAGGGAGAAAGCACAAAGAGGAGAGCTTTTCCTCCACATCCGGAAGAACATTTGATGACGCTTCTGCAACAGGGCAAAGAGGTTTCCAGGACATGAGTTTTAGTGAATGGAAAGGCACAAGTAAGAAAAAAAAAAAAAAAACAAAAAAACAAAAAAAAAACACCTGTTCAGCTAAACAGGCAAGACTAACCCAGCAGTTTGCAATTTTCTACTCGGAGGGGCTATGGGGAGTGGCGAGGACATTGGACGTGGAGGCCTGCTTCACACGTGCAAATTGCTGGAGACAATGTGGTAGTGTGTTGTGTGTGCCAACTTCAGGGAAGGCGCTTGTTAGTTGGGTAAATGGTAGGTTCTTTACTCAGCAGGGTTTGTATTGAAAGAAAGATGCTATTCAAGTCCTAATTCCCCACTCCTGAGCTTTTTGCTCCATCAGCCAGGCCCCAGAGAGATACGAGAGGAATTCGAGAAGACTGCTGTGAAGACAACAGTAAGTTTGACAACAGTGGCAAAGAGGTTGGACATGGGTGACTCTGCCCTCTGAAGGGCTGTGCCAGTCACTGGAGTAATTTCAGACGAGCGAGCACATTAGGAAAATTACTACTATTATGCATTGCAAGGTTGCAAAGAACACACGTGTCCTTGTAGAGCACCGTGTTTTTTGTTTTTAAAGTCTTAGGACAAGGTTGTTGAAAGTTTGCCGGAGTCCCGTCTGAGAATTCTCACAGATTTCCTCAGAGCCCACCAAGCAGACACTCAGAATGTTCCCCATTTCTACTAGGGCTGGGACTAGGGAAGGGTTTCTTGAAGGATTTCTGTGGACATGTTTTACTATCTTTTGGGGAATTGGCGTGAAGCACTGGCGAAGTGGAGCCAGGCAGGTTCTTTGGGCAGGTAGTCCAGCCTATTTAGACAGAGACCCTGTCCCAGAACTAAATTGGATGGTGTTGAGGGTGCCTGAGAAATAGCACCCAAGGTCTTGTAGCCTCCCCCCCATGCATGCACATGTATGCCTGCATGCACACACAAAATAAAAAAAATAATTGAAAAGTGGGCAAATGACCTGGACAGGAAATAATACTCCAAAAGAAGTCACGCAAAGGACACAGAAGTATAGAATAAGATGCTGGCCGCCTTTACTCAACAGGGAATTGCAAAGTCAAATCAGAACGAGTTACTATTTCATACCCAATAGGAGCTGTAATGAAGAGAGATAGGTAATGCCAAGTGCTGTTGAGGGGGTGGAGGAAATGCAGCCTTCAGACACTGCCACGGCATGGGAGATGATGCAACCACTTTGGGAAGCAGTGAATTTCTTTGAAGGTTAAACACTTAGCATGCAACCCAGAAACCCTCCTGCTAGCATTAGACTCAAGGCAAATGAGACCCCATTTTCATACTTTGTCTGATTCCATCTAGTACGTGAAATAACCAGCAGGCAAATCTAGAGCCAGGGCTGACGATTTGCTAGAGGCTAGGGAGTTCAGGGGATGGGATGACATGATTTCCTGGGGTTTGGGGGAAGATCCGGGTATTCTAAAATTATGGTGATGGATACAGAACTGGGACTATGCTAAGAAATCTATCAAGTCATCTTGTCATTTTGTTCTGGATGGTTTGTAAATTATATCTCAGATGGGTTGTTACGAAAAACTCCAGCCTGCCCTCCCTACGACAACTTGTAGTGCAGTCTACTGTTTAAAAGATAATTTAATACTGGAGGCTGAAACGGTGAGATGCAGAAGATGTAGCGGAGACCTCTTTGGAGTCTTAGTAATTCAGAGGTCAGGCAGGCAGTGCAGTTCTACGGAGGGCTATTTTCCAGGCAAATAAGATTTGTTGCTGAAACCCTCCCCATACCTTGTCAAGGTCACTACAAAAGTCAAGACAAATAGGGCTGCAAGACGGGGCTCAGGCAGGCTATGTACTTGGCAATTAAGAGTGCCAAATGAAGCATTGCTCATCCCGATGCGAAGTTAAAGCGCCACCTGTATTTAGCTGGGAATTGAATATCGATATTCAATTAGTGCCTTGGAAGTCTACTGTGGGTAAAGGCTTCTACTTGTTTGGAGGGGAAAAAAAGGGAAAAAACGGACGAAAGAAAGAGGGAAAGCAAAGCAAAGGAAGAGTGAGGAAGAAAGAAAGGAAGGAGACAGGAAGGAAGAAAGGAAGGAAGGAAGGAAAGAAGCAAGCAAGCAAAGTAGGAAACCAGCTTCTAAAGGTAGTTAGAGGGAAGGATGAGGAGGGACCCAAGAAATCTAATCAACCTAACCCCTGCAATCCCTGGCTCGACCAGCGGCCGAGCTGGGGGCGCTGCGCGGGGGAGCCGGCAGGGGGCGCCCTCCCCGTTCCTGCCCCGTGGCTCTCGCAGCCGCCCCCTCCACCGGTCCTGACGTCCGAGCCCCCGCCTCTTTCTCGTGGGCTTTCAAAGGGCGCTCGGGGCAAGCCAGCCCTGAGCTTCGCTCTGGCGCAGCTGAGCGAGGACGCTGTCGTCGTCACCTGCGCACCGCCAGCTCTCGGCACGCACGCTCCGGGTGCCTCCAGCTGCCGTCCGTCTCCTGAGCAGCAGGTGCCGCGGGGACAGCGGCTCAGCTTCGAAGCCACCAGCCTCGCGGGCCAGTCACATGGAGGGCATCAGCAGGCCGGCCCCAGCTGAGGTGCTGGAGGAGGCAGGTGACTTGCCCCAGGGCAGGCTGCGGCAGGGATCCGAGGGAGAGGCGTGGCTGGCGGGGCCCGAGGGCGCAGGGGACGCCGCCTCGGGCAGCGGCTTTGAGGCTGAGGGCAGCCGCGGGCCGCGCCGGGCTCTCCGGGCTGTGTATGTGCGCAGCGAGAGTTCTCAGGGGGCGGCGGCTGGCAACCCCGAGGCCGGGGCTCTCAAGTGCCTCCTTCGAGCCTGTGAAGCCGAGGGCGCCCACCTCACCTCCATACCCTTTGGGGAGCTCGACTTCGGGGAGACCGCCGTGCTCGATGCCTTCTACGATGCAGGTGAGGGCGGGTGCCCCCTTGGTTCCCACCTCCCTCCAGCTGTCCTAGCTGGCTCACAAGCCCTGCCACTCCCCCACTCTGCCCTGGCCCTCTCCTGTGGTCTCCCCTTCCATCCTCCCACTGTTGATGCTTACGGCAAATCTCTGCCTCCTGGACAGGGGAGAACACGTAAGGAGCCCTTGGACAGATAAGAGCCTGCAGGCACTTAGACACATTTCATCTTTTTTTTTTTCCTGGTAGCCAACAACACGCTGTAGCGCCTAAGACACTGGTTCGCAACCAGGTCGAGACCCTTTTAGGCCACGTAACAGATATCTGCGTTCTGACTCATAATGGAAGCGAAATTACAGCTATGAAGTAGTAACGAAAATAATTTCATGTTTGGGGCCCACCACAACACGAAGAACTGTATGAAAGGGTTGTGATGTTGGGAAGGTTGAGAACCACTGATGTAAGATGACGTTGAACCTGTTCCCCACTTTGTTTCCTCCTGGCATATACCCAATGTAAATGAATCACTTCAGCCATCTGGGAGGGCTGCAGTTTAAACCTTGTTAGGTAAAATGGCGCACCTTCCAAATCCCAGGAGACAGAGACAGAGACAGGAGAATTGCAAGTTCAGGGCCCACCTCTGCTATGTACAGCGTTTGAGGCCAGTCTAGGGTCCAAAGTGAGACCTTGTCTGAATCAAGCGAAACAAAATCTTGCCCATCTCAGACCAATGACAGCCAATGTGAGGCCTTGGGGGTGTTTAATTCTTCCAGGTGATTCCATTCAACAACCAGAAAGTGGCAATTACTGCCTGGCATTCATGTGTGTGGTGGCGCTCCCTAGTGGCCTTTTGGATACTTTCACAGGCTTATGGGGGGGTGCAGTCTCCCACGACATGATGGCTTATTTATTTATTTATTTATTTATTTATTTATTTATTTATTTATTAAAGATTTCTTTCTCTTCCCCGCCACCGCCTCCCATTTCCCTCTCCCTCCCCCAATCAAGTCCCCCTCCCTCGTCAGCCCAAAAGAGCAGTCAGGGTTCCCTGCCCTATGGGAAGTCCAAGGACCACCCACCTCCATCCAGGTCTAGTAAGGTGTTTAATCTCACAATGTAATCCATTGCTAGACTAAGACCCTGTTCCAGGCTCACTGTAGTGAGCGCGACATAACGATCCAGTTTTCCCGTCACCGCTTTGAGTTGACAACAGTTCCTTCCCGTATAGAATGAATTCTTACCTGCCTGTTTTCCTTACTTAACCTTTGGAACAAATTTGTGAGACCAGGACGGCATTCCTAAGCATTGTATACGACACCGTAATTGCTAGGGGATGTTGGTGCCTTAGTTCCTCCACTGGGCAAATGGAAATAACAGTATCTACCTTAAACCTGAAAGCATTTGAGCAGAGCCTTTGGGGGTTGTTTTCAAACAGTGTTCATGCATGTCATTATAGCAGGATAGACGTCTTAGCTGTGTGTATCAAACTCAGCGCTTTTGCATGTTTGGCAAGTTCTACCACTGAGCCACCTTCCCACCCCTTACCCCCTAAACAGTAATCAATTCAGCTTGTTTACTGGAGGCAGCCCGGATGTAGGTTTTTTTTTTTTTTCACAGCAAATGGCCAAAGCCTCTCCCATCTGGAAAGAGGTGGGGCGTCAGGCTTGTTCAAACAAGTGGCAGCTGTACCCGCTGAGCACACTCTCTTGACATTTCTGCCCATGCTGAGTAGCCTCTTGAGCAGCACGTCTTTTCAGAGAAGTTGCTCAGGAGCCCACTTCACCTAGAACCACTCCGTTTTTTCTCGACTTTTATTCATTCTGCTCCCAAACGGAGTTTGAAAAGTAAAATGTTCTTTGGGCCCTCGGGCTCAGCTTCTCCCCTTGCCTGCTGATAGCCAGTTGAAACATCCGTGTGCAGCGTCTGCTTTTCTGGGCCTAGTAGTGTGTGCTCACATGCCCGAGCTGCACACCTTCAGCTGCTTCAGCAGGCTCCTTTGAACAGACCGGATGTCACAGTGCCAACATGAAACCCGAGCACCCGGAGGGAGAGGAATCACCTTTGCTCGCTCTGGCTTCACATTGTTGACTTTTGCCTACACCGGGAATCCTTTGGCCAGCCTTGCCCTTGTCGGGAATAAAGAATTTAGGCCGCTGCTGCTGCAGGAGTTCTTTATTAAACAGATGACCTCCACAGCCCTGCCCTTTCCTGGCTTCCCCATCACCACTCTCACCAAAAAGATAGAAATCTGTCACTGGCTGTTTTGTTACCAAAAAAAAAAAAAAAAAAAAAAAAAAAAAAAAAATCTCTAAAACCATGATGTAAAATTGAGTAGCCTCTGGCCACAGGTAGCCATTAACATTTAAATTGGTTTAAATGTAAAATATGATCCGTGGAGTCAGAATAGCCTGTTTCAAGTGCCGAATATGGACAGTTAGGTGCTGTGTGGGAGATGGCAAAGATACGGAATGTTTTCCTCATAGTGGAAGGTCTCCTTAGCAATGCTGTTCTAGAACAGGATTAGTGAGGGAGGGCAGCTGTTGAACTGTCCCAAGTGTATTGTGGGGGGAGACCAGAGAGGTGGGACTTAGGCACTTCCTGTCTTCTGTTCTCATAGCAACTCAACGCGGGGTTTGATGTGTTCTTATACTGTTTTGTGTGGTTGTGCGTGTATGTATCCTAGATTTTTGTGTCATTAGCAAAAGGTTGATTAGAGGAGCTTCAGGAAAGCTACAGGCTGATGGAAAAATCGAAAAGAACTCACACTGGAGCTGGGAATGTGCCTTAGTGGCAGAGCACCTGCTTAGCATACATAAAGCAGAATCTTGGAAAACAAAAAAACTTAATACTGGGTACACTAGACGGGAAACCTTGGCAGTGAAGTGGAAATAGAATGATAGCAATGATTTTCTTTGTGGTTATTCGCAGCTAGGTAAGTATGATTTTTAAAAATAAATGTAGCAGGAGATTAAAGATGGCCTCGGACCTCTGGCTTATTCCGTCCGTGCTGGAGAGAGTGGCCTGATGCGCCACCGTGTTTTCATTTTCTCCAGGGATAAGACTGCACGAGCCCCTGCCCAGACATCAGCTGGTTTCTGCCCCCCCCCCCCCTTTGGTGGGCCTTTCCTGAGCTGCCTCCTTTCTGTGCTGCTCTTACCGCTACTCGCTCAGCATTAAGCCTGGAATGCTCTTTAGTCCTTAGCAAAGTGGAAAGAAACATTTCAGCTGCAGAATTTAATTGAACCATGGCTGCTCACCTTGAGTGCATTCTAAATAGAGAGATTTATTAGCCGGTCCATTGCTTTACTGATTTAGAGTATTTGTTACTATGGAATATGTATAATTTTGATTCCCAGCAGTCAACTTCCAAGCAGTTTTGGTATATGCCATAAACATTTAAGGCCCTCTATGTATCAGGCTTTGAGATAGCTGCTAGTCAAATCCTAGTTAAATACTGAACTTATACAGGGTACACTGGAAGAAATCATGTTTCCTGTTACTTTGGGCAGGGTTTGAGCTATTGGGTGTGACAAGGTTTGGTATAAATGCTTGGTGGGGTTTGATTTTGTGATTGGTGGGGGAGGGCATTTCAGGACTTGGAAGCCAGTTTCATTCTAGCTTTGAGGGTAGACTAGAGGGCAGTCAGAATTAGACTCAGAGAGGGGAGGAAAAGAGAAGGTGCATTTGATAATTCGCGTTCTTTTTCCTTTTCTCGTTCTTAAATTATGTTTATTATGGAAAATCTCAAGCATGCACAGAACCAAGCTTCAGCAATTCTTAACATTCTAACTTTCCTTTGATACCAAGGATTGAACCTACATGCAAGGCCACTGTTAGACCACTGAGTTATAATCCCCACCCTTCATTCTGTTATCTCTTTCCTACCCATTCCCCACCCAAACTTGTTACTATATTCGCTCCATGTACAGCAATGAAAAGTGACTAGGCCTTGTGTAACTCAAACTCTATCACCATATAGACTTCTGTCTTCCCACCCATGTCCCCTTCTACTTCTCTCCCCTCATTCCATTCTAGACCCCAGCAGTGACTGATTTTCCATCACTTTAGAATTGAGCTACCTTTCTTGGGGTTTTCTATAAATAGACTCAGTATATCTTTTGTGCCTTCATTCACTCAGCATGTTGTTTTTGAGATTCACCCATGTCATTACATGGCATTTTTTCTTTTTTAATGCTAAGTACTATTCCATCATAAGAATAAGCTCCAGGTGCCAGGTGTAGTGACAGCTAGGCTACCCAATTAGCGGGCTCAAGACTCCAAGTTCAGTGAAAGACCCTGTCTCAAAAAATGCGGAGAGCAGTTAAGGAAGATGCAACATCAACCTCTGATCTCCACATGTGCTCCCATATGCACACAGGTGCATGCACGCACGCATACACACACACACAAATATATTCAGACCATTCTATGAATGGACATTGGGGCTGCTTACAGTTTGAGGCTATTACAAAGAAAACTGCTAGGAACATCTGTATGTCTTTTGTGGACTAGTGTTTACTCATTCTTCTTGGAATAGCTAGTAGTGAAATGGCTAAGTTCAAATATTAGCTATATTTTCAGCTATATAAGGATGAATCTAACATTTGGAGATTGGTAACAGGACCCTGGCTGCATCCTTTCTTCTCATCCTTCAAAGGCTCAGAAGTCCAGGTTCTTTAGACTTAAGGACCTGTCTCGCATCTGAAGACCCGCACGTGTCCATCCTAATAGTCCACTGACCTTGGAATGCTTGGCTTTATGCATCAGAATTTGAAAGTCTACTCTATTATCCGTTGGCTGAATGTATCTGAGTCTTGCTAAAAAAATGTCTCCAAGTAAGTGTCAGTGCCTTGAATTGAGCAAGTGCTCACTATCAGTTCTCTCTGTTCCGTTCCTCTCTAACTCCTGCCACTACTTTGGTGTATAGTGTATTGCTTGGTGCAGTAGAGACTCAGATTTAAATCTCTTAAACGATCATCACACAGTATGGTCTCCTGCAGTTTTTAGGAAAAGATTCCTAAGAGTTTTTGTGATTAAAGAATGAACTTCCTCTCCATTCCTTGTTCTGAACTGAAAAAAAGACCCAAAATCCAGCTTTCAGTGTGATTTTTGTTTTCCCGTTCAATTGAGACACAGCATATACAGAAAAAGGTGTATGAGTTCTGCCTAATATTGTCCTTTTTTTTATAAATATAATTTCAGTTTGTACCTTTACATGTCTGTCTCCTTTTGTTTACTGTTGGTGTGTGGGCTACCTCTATGACATCATTGTAGCCATAGCGTATTCCTTGCCATTTCTCTATAGTACAGTGATTCTCAACCTTCCTAATCCTATGACCCTTTAATACAGTTCTTATGTTGTAGTGACCCCAACCATAAAATTATTTTCATTGCTACTTCATAACTAATTTTTCTACTGTTATGTATTAATAATGTAAACATTTGTGTTTTCTAATGGTTTTAGATGGCCCCTGTGAAAGGACCATTTGCTCCCCCCCCAAGGGGTTTTTGAGCCACTGATTGAGAACCACTGCTATAGTATTTCAGTGCAAGAAGATGCCACAATTTATTTTCTGTTATAAAGAAGCATTTGAGTTGGTTCTATCTAAGATAATTATAAATAGTGCTGCTGTTATGAATATTCTAGTACTTAGGTTTTTTAGACAACTTTATTGGGATATAATGCATTTATTTAAAATATAAAGTTCATAGGTTTTAGTGTATTCACAGTTACGTAACTATTAGTACTGTCTAATTTTAGGCTATTTCTTTTAGCCCTTAAATAACAGCTAACTCTTGTAAAAAACCACCTGGAATCTAGTGAGAATTACATTAATCCTTTCCAAGGGCAGTGTCCCCAGTAGTCTAGCCACATTATATTAGTACCCAGCTCTTAAAGGTCCTACTTACTAGCTTTATACTACCACACTGGATATAAAATATTCTAACACATGAACCTTTAGGGACACAGTCAAATATTATATAAAACTGTGGTTTCCAAATATTCATTATATGAACTGGGAGCAATTACCATTTTGAAGTTTAGAATGACTGTTGGATTTTCATTAGATTTCACAAGACCCAAATTTCAAACCACGTTAGATGGGTTTATTTAGAAATGTGCTCTCTGTCCTGAGAAGAATTCTGCATCTAGAGTACTGCTTGTTACTAAGATACAGCTAAGTCTTTGTAAAGCCTATGACTAATGGACATGTATGGTCAATACAAATAATAAGCACTCTGCATTCATTTTACAGTGGAAATCAGACATGAGAAAATACAATGAATCTAGAAGAGGTAAGAACAAAGAAGGATAGTTTCCTATCCATCAGTGAGTCATTAGCCCTGAATGGATCCAGTTGCCTTTAAAGGCTGTGGCAATAGAAGCCAACGAAGAAATGTAAAGCATAGAAGAGTTGAAATCAGAAGTCATGCCAAAGTCTCTATGTTTAGTGATCTTGAAGGAACAATTGATTTTCTTAAGTAAAAGATAGCAGTATGATTGTTGAGGAAGTAGATATAAAATCCTCGAGTCCTTTCCCATTGACTGGCACTTCAGTGAGACAAAGAGAGAAGAGCATCAATTTAGGACCTGTTTCCTATGATTTTTGTCAATGTCAAAAGCTTCCTGACCTTTTCATGGTTTGTGGCATGTGGCAATAGCACAGCAAACCAGCTCTGCTCTAAAAAATCATGTATCTCAAAGGTGAGTTGAATGTAGAAGTTGTGCTTTGAAAACCCTGCTAAGAAATAAGACCCCCAAAATTTCCTCTTAATGAAACAGTAGAAGAAATCTGGAAAGAAACTACCATGTGATGCGGATGCAGTATATTCAAAGGAAGCCAGAATAGGGATGTGGAAATGGGACAGCACGGATGATAATTACGGTATGGACGCTACTTAAACTGCAGCCTAGCTTGAAGTATAATTTGGCACATTGTTGTTCTGCATTTTGCTAGTTGTAAAAGCAGCATTCTTGTGCAAAAGTCAAAGTGCCTTACGTCATGCCATGCCGTGCTTTACAAATACTTCACTCTGAGTAAAAGGAAATTGGACACCATGAGTCTGTTCACCTTAGTGGGCATACACAGTTTGCTTATATATGGTTTATTTTGGTCTTAAAAATAAGTACTAGAAGGCAAAAGATGGAATTTCTTGATGGGTCCCTACTCTTCACCTTTCTTCTTCCTAATCAAATCTCAAAAACCCCAAGCAAGTTAACCCATCTGATGATAGCACCAGGTAAGGATGTGCTAAACGCTTGACGCTGACTTGGTAGGTTAGCATTTTCTGCATAGTACGTTCTGGAAAATAAGAGTTTTTCTTCCTCTCTTTAAATGGAAAATAAGTTTAAATGACACTTCACAGCATTCTTTGTACTGGCCTCACGTGAAGTTTATTAGGAATGAGGAACAATGATAAAGACAGATGTAATTTTCGTAGAAGTCAGTAGACTTCTGTTCCATAAAGGTGAGCTTTTTGTTTTTAAGGCAGTTTTAAGGGGACCAGCATCACCGTATGTCTAATTACATTTCTAAATGTCTCTGGCAGAAAACTCATTCTGAACTCTAGCCTTTTGTTTAGAGAAAGGAAAAAAACCTCATTTACAATCATTTCTTTTTTTTTTTTTCTACTGGGAGGAAGATAGGTTTACAGACAACCTGGAGTGTATTTAAAGGCTGGCATGAGCCAGTGTGCACACACAATTACTATGTGGTAAATCATTTGCTATCATACCATTAACTAATGCCATGATGCGTAAATTCAGTACTTTTAACACGCGCTAAACAGTGTGGTTTTGTTTGTTACCTATAAAATATTTAACAAAAATGTTTAAAGGTCAGGCATGGTGATGTACTTACTCCTGTAATCTTAGCACCTATAGTAGTGCAGAAAAGAGGGTGAGAAGTTCATCATTTGTTGCTACATAGAAAGTTCAGGATGAGCCTGTGCTACTTGAGACCCTGGCTCTTAAAAACTACAACAAAATTTTGTTTTCAATTGATCAAATGGTCTTTTTAAACTGGCAATGTTACACACACATATAATGTGTTTGGATCAAATCCATCCCCTATTCCCTCCCCTACAATTCCTCTCCTATTCCCCCAATTACTTTTCTCTTCCAACTTTATATACCTTTTTTTTTCTTAAGGAAAAAATCCACCAAATCTGTTTAGGACTTGCCTGTGTGTGCATGGGTGTAGGGCCATCTACTAGAGCATGGGTAGCCTTCCAGGGACCATATACCTAAAGAAAACTAACTCTCACTTCCCAAGCGGACAGGTAGAACCACCTCCCCTGTCCATGCTGGAGTTTTGCTGCCTTGGTTTTCAGCAAGTTTTATCAAAAGTTTTAAGAATTTAAGTATGTTTTTCATATTATTTCACATTAACACATTTGGAATAATTATAATAAATTTTGAGGGGTATTTTAGTGATGAATTCAGACAATATCCTGTTAGTTTAGATTTGAACAGGATCCTTGGCTTTTTGCTTTCTCTGATGGGGAATCACTTCCTAAAGAGAGTTAAACAGCATTAGACAGGAGTGTGTGTGCCTGCCTGCCTCATTGCCTCACGACCAGAGAGGATGGGTTGTGCTTTATAGCAGCCCCCACCCCACAGCAAGGCTTGCCTGCAGCATTAGGAACTGACTGGTAGGAACTTTGGGAGGTAATGGTTGCTAAGCTCAGAGAATGCATTTGGTAATGAAAACCTGCATTTTTATCTCTTCCTTTTTAATCTGTGATCTGTTTACCTAAGATTTAGTCTGATACATAAATTGTTTTCCTCCCAGGTAGCTCAGTTTTAGCAAGAGAGTCAGGAAAGTAGCCTCAACTAGGCACAGGCCAGCCTAAGACGGGGGCCAGAAAAGGTGTGTTTGAGACTGTCTCTGTTCTGCCCAAGTTAAGTGACCTTGAAGAGTCTTGTTAATAGCTTTGAGCTTCATTTCCCCTACCTGCAAAGTAAAGCCAGATTGTTCCTTACCTGTCTTCTGAAGGGTTACTGAAACACAGCTGAGATGTCTAGAGGGATTTTCCATGTGGCAAAGCTTATGAAGGTTGTGATAAGTAATCTGAAATGATTGTGTTTCTCTCTCTCTCTCTCTCTCTCTCTCTCTCTCTCTCTCTCTCTCTGTCATCTTTTATCCTCTTCTTGTTTGTAGTTTTGTTGTTTTTGTTTTGAAATGCAGTCTCACATTGTAACCTAGGCTGATCTGGAACTCACATCAATCCTCCTGCCTCCTGCCTCTTGAGTACTGAGATTATTTGAATTGGTGGCCTCTTAAAAAATTGCAGTTGAGTGTCCTATCAGAATTAGCATTTAGAAATTTGATGCTAGATTAGTGCCATAGTTGCTCCAAAATCAAACCAGTTGAGTCTTGTCTAGGTACAAATCCTCATGGTGAATTTAATCTATTCACTTGAGTAACAGACGTCCGTAAGTAAAAGTTTCAAGTTTGAGGAGTCCAGCATAGTGACACACCCCTTTAATCCAGCACGTGGGAGGCAGAGGCAGGCATAATTCTATGAATTCAAGGCTAGCCTGGTCTGTCTACATAGTGAGACCCTGTTTCAATTTCTTTTTTCAGATTTGAAATGCTTTTATTATTGAACATGAATTGCTTAGAATTTGGAGAGGTTTTGCTGTGTAGCTCAGGCTGACCTGAAATTTGCAGCCCTCCAGCCACTGTCTCCTAAGTCTGAATTCCTTCTTGAGTAGAGGTCGTCACCTATCTAGTTTTAATTGGTACTGGAGAATCTCTAAGATCTGGGTAAAGGCACAGAAGGCTACCTTTCTGGAGATGGTAAAGCCAGTACCTAGATTCCAGTGAAGAATATTGAATGGAAAAAAAATAAAATAAAAAAAAGAATATTGAATGGGCAGAGAAAGGAAGAAATTTATGTTACCAGATGAAAATGTAACCCACTTAGCAAAAGGCCACTCCATCAAATTCAAGCCTGCCTACAGAGATGAACTGTGTAACTTAAGGTCTGCTATCCTTCAGCTCTGGGCTCTGCCTCTTCCCACCACACTCTTTTCTTTTCTTTCCCTTTACTTCCTATCCTCTAATTAATGTTAGTAGTCACTGTGGCCTTGGAATTAGTATCATTGTTGCCACTTACAATAGCTCCCTGTGAAGCACTTAAATTTAATTTTGATAAGTAATAGAGTCCAGGGAAGAATCGAGTAGGCAGACTACCTAATGTACTCTGCTGTTATATTTGACTCTGCATATGTCTGCAGGGCGCGGAATTGTCCGTTTGAGATAAAGTGACCCAGCTGAGTTGTAAAGTATTTCCTCAGCATATATGTTTGTCCTTTTATTAGCGATAAACTCTTAATGGGTAAATTTTAATACCATAGACTCCTGTGTTAAAACCTCTTATGACTGTTTTTAAAATAAAATGCCTCTAGGTGAGACATTGATACTATTAATTTTTCTTCAAGTTCTCATCTTTCAGCCACACATTCTGAAATCTTTAGGGAGAAAATAATATAGCATCTAGTATTTGCTCAAAAGAATATAGAAGGGCATGGGGTGGGTGACAGTAGAGATAAAAGGAAGCCTCTCATGGGCTTATAATTGGTGAGATGAGGATCATTGGAATTTTATTATACTCTGTGTATGTCTATAATAAAAAGGTTTTCAAGAACCTTACCAGAGGCTCCTCATTGCCTCAAAGTAGACTCCAGTTCCCTTGATAGCCGTTACGACCTGTTACCTAGTAACCCTTCCAGATTCATCTCCAAAGGTGTTCTGGCTCCCATATTAACATTGCATCCTGTCTTGCCTCTGGTCCTTTGCATTTTCTTTTCTTCCATTTTCACCCTCTATTGACACTCCAGTTTAGTTGCATAAGTCTTACGAATTCCTCCAGGCTTCTATTAACTGCCACCTGCCCAAGTATGGTTGAGAACCTTACTAAGGGGTACATCTATCACTGAGATTCTCCCAGTTTATCTAGCCTTTGGCCTTTGGTGCAGAAACTCTTCTTCCTTTTGGTTGCCTACCTAGGTCGGTCTGTCTGTCTGTCTCTGTCTCTGTCTCTCTCTCTGTGTGTGTGTGTGTACATAGATATATTTATTTGTGGGGAGAGGTTCCTGTGCATATGTGTGCATATGTAGGACAGAGGTCAACCTTGGGTGTCATTCCTTAGGAATTCTTGAAAGTGTTTCTTGAGACAGTCTTCTCTAGGACCTCAAGTTTACTGATCAGGCTGAGCTAGCTGGCTAGTGAACCAGGTATCAACTTGTCTCCACCTCTGTACCTAGGGAACTATGCATTACCATGCCCGATATTCTATGTCAGTTCTGGGGCCAAATCTCAGGTCCTCATGCTGGCATGTTGCCACAAAAAGCACTTTAGTGGATGAGCTGTCTCCTCAGTTCCTGTACTGTAAGAGCTGTTTGAGGAAAGTGATTATGCCCTATCCACACCTGTATCCTTGGTATTGAGCATAATGCCTGGCATGCAGGTGGTCGTATTCTTTTTTAAGAGAATAAAAAGCCCACTCAGGGCTTAGTGACATTTGACCTCAGGTCTCTCAAGTGTCTCAGTATTAAGCCAGTGGTGCTTGGAGCTGATATGATTTTACTTGCCACCTTGTTTTCTCCTGCCTACAGCTCTAGTCTGTTGTGTTTCATCAGTACTTTGATGGCCTTTCAGTGACCCACAGTGTTGCAAGCCTAAGTTTGAACATACTTCTGTGCCTTTCTACTCATATGACGAGGAAGCAGCACCCATCAGACATGAAGCTTTTATGTCACCACCACCATCCCCTTTGAAAATCACAAGCTCTGAAAAGGCAACCAATACTAAAGACACTTTAAATATGCTGGCAGCTGATGCCACCAATGGACCCTCTACTTTGAATAGATCTCAACCACAGGGCATAACTTCAGGGAGCATTATATGCCCAAGGTGAATAAGTAGCCACGACACAGACATGCTAATTGTAATAGCTTGAAATAGGAAAGAGAAAAACTGACTAATATCTCCATGTGTAGACCTGGTAAAGAAATTATGATTTAGTCGTCATGCAGTGGAATTTTATACAGAAATAAAAATTTAAGAACTACACTGACACAAATTGATTGAATCACATCAAATACTAGAAAGTCAAAGACTTTGTCAACTATGATAGTATTAATAGATATAAAGTTATATGAAAAAACAATATACTGTGTGTATTATAGTCTGTTCAGGATGATGGAACCAAATATCAGAGCCTAGGTAGTCTACAAATAACAGATTTATCTCCCCGTTCTGGAGACTGGATACCAGCAAATTCCATGTCTGATAACAGTCGGCATTTGTCCAAGTGTCTTCATGGGATAGAAAAAACAGCTCAATTCCCTGGAACCTCATAAAAGAGGGCACTGATTTCATTCATGCATACATATTCCAAAGGCACCATCTCCAAATGCTGTCACATTAGGGGTTCTGTTTCAACACATGAATTTTGTGGGCATATAGACATTCAACTTTTAGTGTGCACATATAAGTGATACATAATAGAAGTTTTCTCTGGTAGATCGGAGGGATATATGGAGGTCTAACTTGTGCTTGAATGCTAAGCACATGGGTTTTACTGCATTATCTTTCACTGATAGGTACATGTTGTAGTAAACTTTCTTGTTGGACTTTCTTGGACTACCAGGTAGCATATAATGACCCAGGGACTTAGTATTAATAAAGCTTGGCCTTAGCTTGGGCTTTTTCTAACTAGCTCTTATAACTTAATTTAACCTTTTTCTGTTAAGCTACATTCTTTCACATGGCTCAGTTACCTCTCCTCTATCCTGACTTGTTCTGTGACCCATTGGTGTCTCCCATGAGCCTGGATTCATCCCTCTGACTTCCTCTCTCTGCTGGAAATCCCACCTATACTCCCCTGCCTAGATATTGGCCATTCAGTTTTTTATTATACCAATTACAGCAACTCATCTTCACACAGTATACAAATAATCTACAACATTTCCCTGTTTTGTCTAAATAAAAAGGAAAGGGTTTAACAATAGCACAGTAAAACTATATATAATAAGAAAAATGATCAGGTAATGATTATATGCTCAATATCTAATCCATTTGTATTTGGCAATTTTAAAGAAAATACTCTATTATCTTTCCTATCTTGAGTTCAAAATTTATACCTAAACCACTTTATATCATAACTTATGTTATCATCCTAAATAATCTTTTTAGACCTAAAAACATTTTCTTAGATAAATAACTTAAACTTTTATGTCTCTGAACCCTATCCACTTCACATCTGGTATGTAAGGTTTTTTTTTCTAATTTTAGTAACAAGGAAAACTGTATTTATAACTATCTTGTTTTCAACCCCATCGAAGACCCAAGAAGGATATACTATTACCTGAGTAAACAGGAAGTGTGTAGCAAACAACTTCCAAAACTATAGAAACGACAGAGACATTTGGCTGCCTGGACAGTCACCCAAGGCTCCTTTGTAATGCTGGGGCATCCATCTTTTGCCTTCAGACCTAGAATATCTGACAGACTTTTTTTTGTGAAGCAGGAAGTTTGAAGGATTGTCATACCTTGCCTTGGCAAGCTTTGGCAGTCACCTTCTTTTGTGTTCTGCTTGTCCAATTTGGACAACATACTGTCAGCAAAGAGGCAAGGATAGTCTCTTGCCCAAATGGCTAGGTTTGCCAAAATAGAAAGCAAACTCCATATGGAGGTTCTTTGATGCCCATCATCCTTTTTTGAAGTCTATTGGTGCTACCAGGAGCAGATGTATCTCAAGTGTCATGAAAAGCTTTATGTTATTAAAACATCTTAAATGCCATAGTCTGTAGATCTTTGAAACGTTTGAAGACAATATATCTATGTACAATATCTTTGTTTGACCTTTAAAACATATCTAAAGACTATAAATTTGATTGTTATAGACGACTACTAACTTGCACATCTTAATTATCTTAAATGATTTATAAATATAGCTTTCAGTGACTAGAAATCTATATTACATTATTAAATGAGCTACATTAAATGAGTACACTGCTTATAAATCCCATTCAGATGCCCAGTAGCAGGGCCTCTTAAAAGAGTCACACAACCTCTGTACACTTCAAGCACCCAGCCTATTTGGGACTTTTTCCCCAGCTTTTTCAGTCCCTATATGGATTTATGTGCTGGATGTTGGACACCAGTTGTAGGGAGCTTTTATCATTGGACATTCTTGGACCCCTTGCCTATAAATAGTGACCCAGAAACTTATTAATTTTGAAAGTTTGGCCTTAGCTTAAGCCTTTTTTCTAACTAGCTCTTATAATTAATATGTTTCTATTCATCTACAATCTATCATGTGACTCAGCTACCGCTCCTTTGTCCCATATGTCTGACTTGTTTGGCATCTCCTGCATGCCTAGATTCATTCTTCTGACTTCTCTTTTTCTGCCAGAAATCCCACCTATACTCTCCTGCCTAGCTATTGGCCATTCAGCTTTTTATTACATCAATCACAGCAGCATATCTTCATATAGTGTACAAATATTCCACAACATGTGGTTTTTGTATATCTATTTATAAGAAGAACCACCATTGAAAACAAATCTGTCAGCGAGTTCTAAATGAAAATTTATTCTTAGCACTCAAGAAAGGAAAACAAGACAGGTATAGTGTCACACGCCTTTAATCCCAGCACTTGGGAGGCAGAAGCAAACTCACCTCTGTGAGTTCTAGGCCATCTGTCCCTGTCTCAAAAATGTGTAAAGACACACACACACACACACACACACACACACATATACTCATGCATACATATGTATTAGTCTCTTCATTCTTAAAAATTCTTACTGTTGTTCTTTTACAGTTCGTGGGAGGTAATCCTAGTTCAATCATTTATCGCTTCTACTTTATGTAAAAAGCTGATGGTAGAAGAATGAAATTGCTATAATCCTTATTGATCAGCAGCAGCAAGCAGAATAATTAAGTACACAGATCATCTCAGCCCCTCCCAACTCTTTTCTCCTTGTTCATCCCAGATGTTGCTTTCGTGGACATGAGTGATATCTCCAGACAGCCTTCCCTTTTCTACCATCTTGGAGTTCGAGAAAGTTTTGACATGGCTAATAACGTCATTCTGTACTATGATACTGATGCCGACACTGCTCTGTCACTGAAGGTAAGGAGCATTGTTTACCTTCCTTTGGATACTTAATTTATGTCCATTTGAAATATGACTTCTAGCACTGGAGGTTTGAAAATGTACTGAAGAATCACTTGTAGAGTTTCTTCCTTCCCACCACACTTTCTAGCTTCCACCAAAAACTCCTTGGCTGCTGTGTGTGCATCCTTGCTATATTGAACTTTTGCAGGCACCCAGCACTTCAGGCTTAGGGAAGCAAAAGCAAAATCTGTTAGTTTCCACTGATGCAAACACAAGGCTCTGAGTCTCCTCATGGGCTGTTTTAATCAAATATACACATTATGAAAAATAGTTCTCAACTTTCATAACTAATCATATGAAGACAACCTAATGGTTACCAAAATGAGCAAAAAAATAGCATAGACATAATCAATATTTCATTGATTTTCCTGTAATCTGAAAGAAAAGCTTAACTGTGGAAACCTGTATGTTCCTGCACAACTCAGTAATTATTGAGAATTTAAAAAATGTGGTTTTTGAAAGCTTCATGCAAGCTTTCTTGAATAGCATAGTACTTTAAAATGTTTTAAAATATATTAATAAAATGTAAATTTCTTATCCGAATTGTTCCAAACTTCATCTTTCCTGAATAGTGTTGAATATCTTAGCAGTAGCTAGGTAATCCTGGTCTGTGTGAAATCAATTTAAGAGTAATATATTAGTTTGTTTACAGCAGCACCTCTCAACCTTGACTGGCCTTTAAAATCACCCCAAGAGCTTGTTAATGCCCCAAGACCTAGGTCACACCCAGATCAGAAATCAGTCTCTGAGGGTGGGACCCAGACACATTTTTATCTTTTAAATCTCCCACATTTACAACCAGTGATGAGAACCAGTGGTTTAGAAAGTTTGACTTCACAGATATTATTCCTAAGTGTTCAGCTCCCTCAGTACTAAAAATCATGCGTATATAGCAATACAATTTGGTACCAAAGTTGGATGTTTGTGTTTCTTGAGATTTAATATTAAGCCAATTTTTTTCTGGTTTCTGCAATGATTAGAGATTATTTCCTGCAACAAATGCTACCTGTTTCAGATATATAACCTGTATATAGTAAATTTTACATATACTTTAAATAAAAATGTATCATGTAATTAGAGCTCTGGACTGTATTGTGCAGAAATCATTCATATGACTAAGAAAAGAAACTTTTGTCAGCATATGTTACATTATAGAAGTTTCCAAAGATTTTAAACAATCTAAATTATTATATATCTCTATATATGGACTTCTATTCATTAAATAAGTTGTATTTAGAAATCTACAGGAATTATAGATATGAAAATTGGATTATTTATATGTTGAGAAATGTGAAGTTAGAATGTATTTTCTTGTGTATATTTTCCTCGACCATGTCTTAGCAAAACCTTCAATAAAATCCTATGACATAATAAGTTTTATTTTATTGTTTTACAGTTGTGGAGATTGCAAATTCTTTAATAGTACAACTATTTCCTAAAAATGGAAATGACTAGACATTTATACACCAAAAGCAGGAGACTGCACTTATTACCTGAAACCAGAAATGTCACAATGTATAATAAATGTTTTATATGGAGGCTATTTAATTATGTATTCTTTTAAAATAAATTTCGGGTTTCAGTGTAAAAGTGTTACAATCAAGTGCTGCATAGTCAGCATGCTAAGTTAACAAACACTGTTGTCATTATACTTTGAGCATGCCCAGACAGCTCCAGGGGGGTCAGGACAGTTTGAACAACACTCTCTGTGAGAAGGCTGACTATGGGATGGCCTGAAGCCTTCATACTAGTCCGTTCAAGAAATGTTCAAGCTGAAGCAAAGCTAAGTGCTTTACTGTCTTCTCTGGCAAGGCAAGGACCAGGGCACCAAGCACCCCAAAGTGAGATCTTAAACTATATATGAATAAATGTTTTTCTCTAATATATTTGAGAATGTTTTTAAGTATATATCTCCCCTAGAATTTGCAGAGCTAACCAATTATCAGTTTTCCTTGGCATCTGAATTTTGAATGTAGAGTTTCATTCTATTTGAAGCTTTCAAAGGGTAAACCAAATGATTAAACTTAAACTTAAAATGATTAAACTTAAAATGATTAAGATCTGGAGAGACTACTGGCTATGAGAATTGACTTTAAAATTTATATTCATATCTTTTTCTTTTCAGGATATGGTTACTCAAAAAAACATAGTAAGTATTATATTTTAAGATTTTCAGCCATATTTATGTAGATTGGTAAAATGCTTGACTAATGATCTTTCAGATAGCAGTAATATTTTTAAAAATATTTTGATTTATTTTGCATATGTATGCCATGGTGATTGATAGGGGCATACACCATTGCATGTGTGTTGGGGTTAGTGCTATCTTTCTACCATGTAAGTACCAGGAATTAAACTTGGATCTTCAACCTCAGTGGCAAGTACATTTACTGGCTGAACTATCTTACCAGCCCACATGGGTGATTCTTTTTAAAATCATGCCTGTTAATTTTGATTATAAGAAAACAACCAGAAATAGCTTGTCCTTCAATGCAGTTGGTAGGTCAAGACCCATTCAGCCATTCACTGAGTGGGGCAAAAGGTCAAGTCAGGCAAGTATGTATTCATTTCTCACTAGGGCTTTGAACTTGGTACACTCTCCTTGTTTCTTTCTGAGTTGGGTCATTCTTCCTGAAGTCAACAAAACACTTTTATTTTGCTCATTGTTTTGTTTTGTTTTGTTTTGTTTTGTTTTGTTTTGTTTTGCCTTGCTAGAGGCCAACATTCCATACTTGCCCACCAAAGTTTTCCTGGTAATGGAGGAATGTGAACTTGTACCCCAGTTCATATGGGGGCCACACCTGACTTCTGACACAGTAGAAAAGAAGTGGGATAGAATTTCATTTCATTCTGTTTTTTCCTTAAGTACTGATGTCTCCAGATATGCATCAAACAAGTTACTGTGCTTGCAGAGTTTCATCACCATGTTGCTTTGAACAGGCTAATGAAACTGTCACCCTAGAAAACATTACAACAGCTCACCTCCTCAAATGTACCAAAATTACTCTACATAGATATTTTATTTATGTAAACATACATTTGCAAACATGTAAATATATGTTCTACACATACACACACATATACACATATATATAATTTCAGCCAGGCAGTGGTGATTCATGCATTTAATCCCAGCACTTGGGAGGGAAAGGCAGACACATCTCTGAGTTTAAGGCCAACCTGGTTTATAGAGGGAGTTCCAGGGTAGCTAGGGCTAAATGGAGAAACCCTGTCTCAAAAAAAAAAAAAAAAAAAAAAAAAAAAAAAAAAAAAAAAAAAAAGCAAAGAACTCATTTTAAGTGTATGGTTGGTTGTTTTGTCTGCATGTCTGTTTGTGCACCATGTGCATACATTGTTCATGTAGTCCAGAAGAGAACATCAGACCCTAGGAACTGGAATTATAGATGATTGTGAGCTACCATGTAGATGCTGGGAATCAAACCCAGGTCTTCTGAAACGCAGCCACTGCTCTTAACTGCTGAGTCATCTCTCTAGCCCTTCCTGTTGAATGTACCCCAAGCTTCTTCCCACCCAACCTCTGATATATGGTATCATATTTTGAGAAATCGTAACCTAGACTCAGGAATAAGCCCTCGGATCACAGCTTCTTTCCCACCAGCCCTTCTAGAATGGAAGGCTTTCTTGCCAGTTCTCCTATTCTACTTGGAGTTCCTGCAGGGACATGGGAGAAAGGGTTCAGGAAATGCGGTTCTTAGCAGGGCACGCTCTTTAGGAAAGTAGGAGCTTTATGTGACTACCTCACAGAAAGTCCCACTGAGCAGCTAAGGGGCTCAGGACACCAACACAATTCCCCACATGAGGTGAGCCTTCCTTCCCCACCCAGGGATGACATTTTAGAAACAAAGTGATTACCATTGGAACATGGATTTGTAAACAGGCATATTTAGAAAATAAGACAGAGTGGTTTGGAGTTCCTCTTCAGAAAAGAAATGGGAATATGTGTGCCTTTCTGGCATTCCCTGCTAATCACCCAGGAATTCCATTAACATTTGTAGTAATTCTAAGTATAACTTAGCCTCATTTTTCCAGTGTGGTTTGTTTGGGAATAACTTACTCTAGAGGATTTGGCAACAGCCATCTCTGCTGCAGTTGGCATTTCATTAAAATTCAGTGCCCTGTATTCTAATGCTCGAGAAGGCATAAAGTATCACAGCATTCATAAAACTATAGAGAATGACTGGAGATAAATTGAAGGAAAGAAAATAGCATCAACTAGGAAAGACTAAAGGGAAATAAACCAGGGAGTGCTTGCATTCATGCTCATCCTCCAATATTATCCTCTTTCTGGTAATAAAAGAGTTACTTTTTGCACTGCAGATGGGATGGAAATAAGGCAAAGAAGAATGGTTTGCATCAGCAGAATGGGCAGCTTACAGCTAATGCTGATTAAACATGAAAGCAGAATGTCAAAGTAAATTGGTTGAATTTTAAGAAGAGTTTGCTCTATATCCCTTGTCTGTGGATTGGGTCCTACAGTCATATAACATCATAACATACAACATACAGATTACAAGAGAAAAACTGATAGAACTGTTGATTTGTGATCACTTTGAAAGGATTGAACATGCAGGCACACTCCCCCACTACCACCACAAGCACCATTGTCATAGTGAAGTGTAAAGCTCATGAGTCGGGTATAGACTAAATGCCATTCTGTGAGCATGCAGACATCCTGTCGTATCTTTAAAATAATTTGTATATAAGTGGAAACAAAGCTGTTTTGAGGTCTTCAGGGGGCAGTTTGCTGGTTCTAGAATTGTGCCTTAAATGCATTGACTTGAAGTTGATATGAAAGAGGGGTAGGCATACTTGGCTTCATTTTTAGGAGCAATGCTAGAAATTATCATAGCTGGACATTCACACGTTCTCCACCATGACAGAGCATATCCTCAAACCAAGAGCCAAAAATAAAACCTTCATTAAGTTGCTATTTTGAGGTGTTTTGCAACTGCAATTTGAAACATAACAAACATGTCCTCTTAACAATACTGCATTTTCTAATCCATGAACATGGGCTATTTTTCTATTTATTTTGGCTGTCTCATTTCTGACAGCAGTGTTTCATCATTGTCAGAATACTCATTTTTTTACCTCCTTGATTTAAATTCAATTAAAGTTTATTCTTTCGGTTGTTCTTATAAATAGAACTATTAATTTGTATTTCTGAATTGATTATAAAAAGCGCTTTTCACAAAAATCTTTTAATACCCCATTTAGTTCATAATTCAAGTATTTGAAACTACAAGATTTTTTGTCAGAGTTCTCACTTTTGCTATATTTTTATCTATAGTGTATTTATGACAGATCAAGAGTGCATCTTTATGAAAGAAAAAAGATTGAGAATATAACAAGTCCTGAGGCTATTTTGTCTTTTAAATTTTGGAACTTTCTGGTACTTTGTCAGTAGTGTACATTATCTAAAGGTATTCTGTAACTTCTTTTGTTCTAATTTTCCTTTTAATGGGTTGATTTATATGAATCACTAGAAGCAGAGTCTGGCTTGGTTTAGGGTCCAAGTGGCTTATTAAGAAGTGGCCTTGAAGTCCACACTAGGTAAGTGGAGGAAATGACACCTTTGAGCAGAGATGAGTGGAGTTGTGATACTGGTTCATTGATAGTGATAGCTGTGGCCCCGTTCCTGGGAGGTCTGAGTTTAGAAGGACTTTTCTGTGCTGTTGCTGTCCTGTGTTGTCATTCTTGTATTGATATATCCCTGGAAGCAGTATAGCACTGGCTGACAAAGTTTGCCTATGACAAAGTTCTAGAAGGGTCTAATAGTAGAGCTGATCTGCTGAAGAACTCTCAGCTGAGAGGGACCTGAATAATGCACCTGGGTATACACTACATGATAAGCATTTCACTGAAGAAACAATAGAAGTCATATGTACCTCAAGAGTAAGGAATACATTCTCGGTGGTTGAGCACAGAAATATTTTGTTTCAATTGAGTGGAGGGTTTATTAACTGAAAGCTACATAACTTTAACAGATAGGAGAGATTTTGACCTATATTTCTATAATCCCGGAAGAATTATAGGCTGGTATAGGTTCCATTTTATGTTTATAAATGAAATTGTTGAAATAATGCTAGACCTCATTTTCACTTGTCCTGTCCTAATGCCAGAGTTCAGTTGTTTTGAAAAAAAAGGAGTTAAATTTCCAAAATAGGATCACATTATTTAAAAGTACCATTTTATTAAAAACTTAATCTGGTTCTTGACCTTTGGACTAGGTAATTATTTCTTTCTGGTAAATAAGATTTTAGAGAAACTCATTGTTCCTGTTTAAGTGGTTATCTTTATAAGCCCAATGAATTGAAAATTCTTTGAGAAACAGATGCTGCCAATATTGGCATCATTGTTTTAAATTACGGAAATCTTCTCTAACATATAGATTGGGTTAAACCTAAGTTCAAGGATAAGAGAAATTTTCCTAGTCCTCCCTCTCCCTCTTTATTTTTAAAGTTTTCCATGGCTTTGGAGCCAAAATTATCAAATGTGATATCTTAGTTTCTTTTCCTGTTGCTGTGATAAAATACTCTAACCAAAAAAAAAAAAAAAAAAAAAAAAAAAAAAAAAAAAAACTTCATGGAGAAAGGGTCTATTTTGGCTCACAGTTTGAGGGTACAGTTTTGTATCATTGTAGGGAAGCAGCTGGTCATATCATATCCACAGGAAAAAGAGAGATAGGGAGAAAGACAGGAAGAGGGAAATTAATGCTACTGTAGTAAGGAGACCACTAGTTTGTTTCTGGCTTCTTAGCCCCAAAATAACCACACAGAAACTGTATTAATTAAATCACTGCTTGGCCCATTAGCTCTAGCTTCTTATTGGCTAACTCTTACATCTTAATTTAACCCATCTCCATTAATGTGTGTATCGCCACATGGCTGTGGCTTATCGGGTAAAGTTCCCAGCATCTGTCTCTGGTGGGCTACATGGCTTCTCTCTAACTCTGCCCTTCTTTCTCCCAGCATTCTGTTTAGTTTTCCCTGCTTACCTAAGTTCTGCCCGATTAACAGGCCCAAAGCAGCTTCTTTATTCATTAATGGTAATCATAGCCTATAGAGAAGAACCCCACATCACCTCCACTTTAAAAGGAAGGTTTTAACTTTAACATAGTAAAATTACATATAACAAAACAGTTATCAAGCAAGAATTACAGTTAAAATATTTATATCTACTTTATCTTTTATCATAACTAAGAAAAATATAAATTCTTGAACTCCCATCAAAAACTCCAGAAGGATATAATATTACCTGAATAAACAGGAGGTGCATTGTAAGCAACTTCCAAAACTCTAGAATTGACAGAGACATCTCACTGCCTGAGCAGTCACCCAAAGTTCTTCTTTACCATTGGGGCATCCAGTCTTCAGCCAGAGGCCCATAGTATTCAGCAGACTTTTCCATGAGGCAGGAAATTTCAAAGTCAGTTCTGCCTATATTGGCAGTTTGTCAGTCACTTTTTTCTGTGTCCTGCAGAATGTCTGGCAGACTCTTTCATGAAGCAGGAACCTTAAAGGACAGTCTCACCTTTAGACAAATTTAGCAGTCATTTCTCTGTGGGTCCTGCATGTCCAATTCATCAAGCAGCCCAGGCAAGAGCAGTGTCTTACCCAAATGGCTAAACAACTTCATAAGGAGCCTCTTCGATGTCCACCTTTTTCTTGTAGCTATTGGTGCTGCCAGGAGCAGATGTGTCTCATTGTCCTGAAAAGTCCTAAGTTCTTAAAACATTTTAAATGCCATATTCTGTAGTCTTTGAAAAGTTTGAAGAATGACTATCCATCTGAAATATATCTCTGTACATCTAAAAAATCTAGCATGACTATTAAAGTCAAGAGCAGAAATACATATACATAGTATAACAAAATTGACCTTAAATTTATATCAATAAATCAAGATCCATACCAATGCAAATCTCTATAGTATATCCCCATTTAAATGTAAACAAACATTATAAACAATATTTAGGGATATGGGCATAGTTCTTCTCCAAACTGCTTCTTGCTGTTTATTGGGTGAGGTAATTTTTTGAAGGGTGTTCAAGGTGGCCTTTCAGGGGGTCTTGTTCCATCAAACCACACTAGTCTGAAAGGATTCCACACGTTCTCATCCTCTGTGGAAACAAAAGAAGAACCTCTTTTCCAAAGCAACATATCCTTATCAAATTCTAAAATCAAGATACCTTTAAAGTATATCTGTTGGTTACTTAGTTCCTTCACTGTCAAAATTTTCAAAGAAAACACAATAATATACATAATCCAGACTCTTCTGTGAATTTTCCATCTTTATGTGGCTTATTTTTCTTTACTCCTTTTAATATATGACTGTGCTCTATCTCTTTAAAGACTTTTTTCCTTTTATGACTTTATTTCTTCTCTCTCCTTTAAATCTGGATTTGTCTTTATTGCATATCTGAAATTATTTTCTGACCAGAAGCGCTTCTTAAAATGCTAAGTGCTTAAGAATCTAAGCTGCAACTTTGCTAGGGTACATATGATACTTCCTGCTTGCCTTGTCCATTCCAACATGGCAGAGCTGCTTGCCATTCATTAATGGTAATAACAGCATACAGAGGCTGTTTCTCAGCCTCCTGACCTCATTTGCTCTACATAAGCATCCTTTTAGGAATATTTAGAGTATCTAGAAAAAGATTTACATATCAATGTCACCAGAATACTAGTTGTGATACCTCTTCATGGAGTAAGCTAAATTGCCTTTGTTAAATTAGTTCTAATGAGCTGGATTCATGAGATTATTTCATTTATAACAGTTTGAAATAACTCATCCTAGTTCACTATCCAACATATGTTATACTAACCATTCATTGTTTTTTAATTTCTTGTCTGTCCACCTACAAAAATCTGAATGTCTTTCATCTTTTAAAGATGCATGGGGCCCACTCTTCCTCATTGTAAGAAGAAAAGCAGCACACTCAAAAGGCTATTTTCATTTGGAGTTCAGAATTACTTTTAAAAATATAGTCATTAGTCCCAGTTTCTTTCTGACAAATTTCTTAAACTTTGGGATGGTTTCTGAAAGACTTTCTCAAAGGATGTATTTTTACCTCCCCAAGTGTTAAGATTCCTGCTGTCTCTTCAGTCCTGTTTATTAAACTCACTGAGCTGATTTCAGGGTTCATGCATTTCCTCTCTTTCTTCTTATTTTTCTCTAACAGTAGCTAAACATTTGTTCCCAACTCAGCTCCTCTCCTAGCAGCAGGGAAGCCTTCATCAGTTCCTGCTGCCATTGGCTCTGCCTTCTGGAGCAAGAACCCGTCATAGCACACATCCTGCTTGTCAAAATGCTGTTTTCACACCTTATTAGGATTTCAACAGGACTAGAGCAAAGTTTACTCCTATGCTGTTTGGGAAGATAGTTTTGCAAAAGCAGTAAGGCAAGCAAGATTTCAGCAGAAATGTTTGTTTCAGAAGTCTATGTAAATAGATTTTGTTCTTGTGCCTTTAATCTGCCTCCATGTTACAGAGGCCTGGGATTATTTAATTATGATACAAATATCTTTGTCTTTTATTTTGCCATAGTGACCCACACCTTTGTTCAGACTAACCTGAAATTTACTATGTAGCCCAAATTCAAAGCAGTCTTCCTGCTTCCGACTCCTGGTGCTGGGATTATAGAAATGGTCTGCCATATCTGGCTTAACTATGTCTATTAAATGAAATTGATAAGAAAATTTATATGTGTATTTGCATATGTGTATGGTAGGGTGGGATTGCATTCATTTTTTCTGTTTTGACATTTTTGCTTCTTTTGTCTTTTAAATGAAACTGATAAAAAATTTACATGTTTACTTGCATATGGGTATAGTAGGGTGGTATTGTATTCATTTTTCTGTTTTGACATTTTTGCTTCTTTTGTCTTTTAAATGAAACTGATAAAAAAATTACATGTTTACTTGCATATGGGTATAGTAGGGTGGTATTGTATTCATTTTTCTGTTTTGACATTTTTGCTTCTTTTCTTTTATCTTTATTCCAGTACAACTTTATTCCCATTTGTATATTTTTTGTTCTTGTTGTCAAATACATTATATTTCTACATTTAGTTTTTAAATAAGTTAAGAAATTAGCAATCACACATTTTATTTTTACAGTGTTAAAGATCAAACTTCAGGCCTGTATACAGTAGGCAAACAATCTACCACTGAACAATTTCCTTAGTCCTTGGTTCTTTGAGACTTGGTTGAGCCAAGGAGCTGTACAACCATGCCTGACTTCCTATGTGAGTGCTGGGATCTGAACTCAGCTCGTCATGTTCAAATAACAAGGGCTCTTATCCATTGAGTCATCTCTCCAGACTGATCTTTCAAGATTCAGGGTATACTGTGTCTGAGTTTGGACTTGTGTCTTCAGTCTGCTTGAAATTCATTGAGTTTCTTAGTTATGTATAGTTAGTGTTATTCATCAAATTTAGGAAATTTTCAACAATTATTTCTTTGAACTTTTTTCTGTCTTTATCCCTCAGGGACTATTAGTATATGTTGTATATACTGGTGCATTTAATATTGTCTCATATTTAATTAACACTCTGTACATAGTTCTTCGTCAATTTTGCTCTGTTCTTCAGGTTGCATTAATGGAGATATCACTAACTTGAGGTCTGCTTACCTTGACTTTCTCCAGTGAAGTTTTCATTTTGATGACTGAATTTTCCCACTTCAGAATTCTCATTTTTTTTTTACTATTTTGCAATAATTTTTGTTCATGGATACTCTGTTTTTGAGACATTATTATCATGCCTTCCCTTTTTGGCTTTGCTTAATTCTATTTTACACTTTGTAACATTTATTATGTATTTATTTTTTGCATATATGGGTGTGTATTTCGTCGCACCTGTGTGGAGGTCATGGACAACTTGCAAGAGTTGATTATCTCCTTCCACTCTGAGAGTGCCAGGATTGAACTCAGATTGTTTGTCAGTGCTTTGAGGAAGCAGCTTTACCCACTGCACCATGTGGCTGGCCCTGGTTGTTTATTTTTAATTAGCGTACAAAATAAGTTTCATTGTGGAATTTCTAGACGTGATTTGTCTTTGTCAATTCTCCTGCTCCCGTTTTCTCCTCTCTCTGCTTCCTGCTTTCTACCCTTTCATGCTTCCCTTGGTTCTTTCAACATATCTATTTTTTGTTTGTTTGGTTGTTTTTTTTATTTCAACATATTTATAATATCTGTTTAAAGGTCATTGTCTAAGTTCAATATTTAAGTCCTTTCAAAGGCAGATAATGCTGCCTGCTCTTTTCCCCGTATTATGATTTACCCTCTCCTGTTTCTTTGCATATTTTCTGTGTTTTGCTAAAATAAGAAAATGGACATTTTAGGTAGTTTATTGTTGAAACAGTGTTTATTGATTGTCTTCCCACCTCTGGGTCTGCTGTTTTTGTAACTTGCATATTAGTTTTGTGACTTGGTTGGGCTACAGTGAAGTCTGTGTCTCTATATTGCTCCACTCTAAATGAAGCTCCTTCAAGGGTATAGCCTTGGGCAGGGACACTTATTTTAATTTCTCCATGAATGACTGTTGCAGTTGAGCTCTTGAACTGTCTTTTCCCTTGCTGTCCCTGTCATGGTTGATTAGTAATGTCTCTGATGAGTCATGCTGAGTGGGTGTTGCATCTAGTTATTAGTCTCTCCTATTAGGTGATAAGTCTAGAATATGTTTTATGTTTTTAGTTGAAACAGAATGACATCACTTCCCTCCTCCCAGCAAACCATCCCTCAAACCCTCCAATGCCTCCCACTATCAAGTGGATAGCTTCCTTTACTTTGATTATATGGACAAATATATATGAATTCAACTTGCCGAGTCTGTATTGTTTGTGTATATATCATTTCAAGGCTGATACTTTACATTAGACTAACAATAAGGCAGCTTATCCTAGGAGAAGCTAATTCTCCTTCTCCCATTTGTCAATAGTTGCATATAATTCTTTATCTAAGGGTAGGACCCCAGGAAAGGTTCCCCCTTCCATGTCCACTGATAGTGCTATTGTGCCAGTCTTTTTTATTCAGGCATTCTGAGGAAAGACTATGTCACAGCAGACATCCTTATATTCTGGCTCTTGTAATCTTTTATTCCCCCTTCCTTGATGTAGGATCCATTTTTTGTTTGCTTGCTTTTTTTAAAAAAAAGTGTGTGTGTGTGTGTGTGTGTGTGTGTGTGTGTGTGTGAGAGAGAGAGAGAGAGAGAGAGAGAGAGAGAGAGAGAGAGAGAGAGAGAGAGAGAGAGAGAGAATATGAATGAATATGATATGTATAGGGCAACTCTGTGTCATGGTCCTTTGTGGAAGTATGAGGACAACTTTATGGAAGTCATTTCACTGACCCTTTTGATAGTTCCTTGAGGCACAACTTGTTTCACAATCTGAAATATTTACATGTGGACCCTTTTTATACTAGTGGTCTTCAATTCCAGTTCTGTTTATTTTAATTTTAAATATATTTTAAAAATCATAAATAGGGTTTATAATCCAAAACTGAAACATGTATTCTTCAGAGTCTGACAGGCAATTCCAGACCATATTTTCCAAATCCAATTTCTTTGCTATTTTTTAGATATATGAGGCCTAGCATTAAAACTATTCTAAATAAGTGTACATGAGTCTTGTACATTTGAAAAAAGTTTTCTGAAAATTGTCCGTCAAATATAAAGAATGGCTTCAACTCAAAGATTAGCAGTGTGGGAAAAACATCTACCAAAAATTCAGTTCTTTCAGAACCAATGCTGTTCTCTAGAATACAAGAGAACACAGAAGATTTCGTTAAATTATGCTCACAGACTTTGGCCTCTGTCCTACTTAATCATTATGCAAGGTTGTCATTGAGATTTACTGAGCAAAGAAAACCCCAGGTGCATGCAAGAGAGGAGCAGATTACTTTTGAGGGAAAGGGATACCTTGGCAACTTTCAAAAAAAAGCTAAAGGAAAGATTTTTTAAAATGCTTTGGGTAGTATACAGCTTACTAACCATCACACAAATAAGGAAATAAAAGCTGTCTTTTAAGGATATTTTCCATCTTTAAGATGACCATTTACTTTTTGTTTTTTTTATTAATTCCATAATTAAATTTTTATATTCTGTGCTTCAGTATTGTAAGATTTATTGTTCAAATGATCTTTACAACCCAGACCAGAGCATTTTTCTCAAGTCCCACTGTTTACTATACTGAAGAAATGAAATGGACAGAGAACTGAGGAGGTTGCTTTTGCTCTGAAAGTGAGCAAACTTTCAAAATGGGAACAATCCAGAGTCTCTCTCTGACTCTCTCTGTAAATCAGAATACTTTCACTCAGTAACTCAATATATTATTCTCAAAAATTGAAGTTTAGTCACTAAGAGTGAACAAAAACTATCTCCACCTGCCATGAACAACTAAAACAGCTCTACTCGTTCCCTCTACTCCCACTAAAAGAGAAGTAGTGGGAGCTGAAGCCTTTACATCTGGATCTTAGCTCCTAAGACACTGCCACTAATTGTTTGAACTGGTCTCTGTTCCCCATTCTTCAGTGTGTCCCCATTACAATTTATTTACACACACACACACACACACACACACACACACACATTCACTCTCTGGTAAGTAACTTTGTATTTGTTGGTAAACTACGAGGAATTTGAGCTAGGTGTGTACAGGGTTTTATAGGTACTTTGTAAACATCAGAATAATTTAGGTCCTTTTGTTCAAAAGCCTGAAATCAAATTATACAACCAGGAACCACTACTTTCCCAGATGCTGTTCACAAGCTATATACTGATCGAGGACAGAGAAAATGTTCTCATAACTGATGTTTAGATGAGAAGGCAAAGTTACAATCTCAGTCAATCTGATTTGCTAGGGAAGAAAGCCTAATATGCTGTCCACAGGAATGAAGTACACACTAAATCAGGATCAGGGAAACCATGTGAACTAAGTAAGCTGTCTAGCAAGATCTACATCCAAATCTGCAGATCTGCTCTGCTTCTGGGATGCTAACTGCTACTAACTGGTAAAAATCCTGGGCAACTCTCAGGATAGTTGCTTTTCCATCTTCTGGGGACAGCACCTTCATTGCCAAAGAGAAATTTAAAACTTAAGCATCATTGTTACTGGTTGTAAAACTCTACTGAGAATTTGGAACAATCTAGATCCAAAGGTTCCGTCTACTCTTTTAAATTTTTCAGCTATAAATATGGAATTATTTATCATGAAAATACCTCGCCCCTGCTGCCATCTTCCTCTGCCTTCAGTCACAAGTCCAGTTCTTGAAGTCTGTTCTAACCTCAGGAAGGCTCCTCTTTGCTGTCTCTTTTAGTTAACTTGCTCTCTGAAAAACTTAGGGCTGAATTACCTTTTATTT
This sequence comes from Alexandromys fortis, assembly GCF_014885135.2. NCBI lineage: Eukaryota > Metazoa > Chordata > Mammalia > Rodentia > Cricetidae > Alexandromys > Alexandromys fortis. The sequence goes on along the minus strand of NW_026068029.1, from coordinate 1,018,207 downwards.
ATTGCTGTCAGAGCCCTGCAAGGCTCTTCTTAGCTCCTTGCCACCAATCTCTTTTTTTAAGAGTGTCCATAGACTTGAAATGTCCTATGTTGCATTACACATAAAATCAGCTCCTTACAGCCTCTTCTTCCTCAGGCACTGCGCTATAATGATGCTCTGGAGCAAGCAATGGAGGCAGCATCTTTTCTTGGGCTAATACCCTGTTCTGTGAGTGATGCATGGGAAGAGGCGGCAGTCTTGGGTCTTTTCTTAGTATCTCCTGGCATGGAATTGTTACCTGAATAAGTAGGGGTAAAAGCAATCAGAACATAGTGTTTGGACTTTTTTTTTTTTTTGGCCTAGAATAGAGCTTCTGCCCTTAAAAATAGTGCTTGAAGGAAAAAGGGAAGCCTGGTTCCTTTTGATCACACTTGATAGGAACAGAGTACCTACAATAAGAGGAAGTAATGTCATCCTAGAGTCAGAGCTGGAGAGAATCCCATCTTTTTTTATTATTAGTTTTTTAAAAAGAAAATACCAATCCAAATTCCCACTCCCTCCTCCCAGTCCCTCCACACATCCTCCCACCCCACCCCCCTCTAATCCTAAGAGAGAGTAAGGCACTTTGCTTTGTGGAAAGTCCAAGGCTTTCCCTACTACATCTAAGCTGATCAAGGTATACATCTGAAGAGAATAGGATCCCCAAAAGCCAGTACATGTAGCAGAGAAATCCCAGTGCCACTGCCAATGGCCCCTCAGTCTGCCCCAGCCATAAAACTGTCACCCACATTCAGAGGGTCTAGTTTGGCCCTATGCTTGTTCCTTCCCAGTTCAACTGGAGTTGGTGAGCTCCCATTAGCTCAGGTAAACTGTTTCAGTGGGTGTACCCATCGTGGTCTTGACCTCTTTGCTCATATTCTCATTCCTTCTACTCTTCAACTGGACCTTGGGATCTCAGTCCAGTGCTCCGACGTGAGTCTCTGCCTGTTTCCATCTGTTGTGGGAAGAAGGTTCTATAGTGATATTTAAGATAAGCATCAGTCTGACTACAGGGCAAGGCCAATTCAGACACCCTGTCCTCTATTGTTTAAGAGTCTTAGCTGGGGTCATCCTTGTGCATTCCTGGGAATTTTTCTAGAGCCAGGTTTCTTGCTAACCCCATAACGGCTCCCTCAATCAAGATATCTCTTTCCTTGCTCTCATCTCTTATCTTTCCTCTATCTCAACTGTCCCATTCCCTCAAGTTCTCCTCAACTGTCTTCTTTACTATACTCGGAGTTCTGCAAAGCCAAAAATATCATCTAGTCCCCAAGATAAAGCTCAACTCATTTAAAATGTGTTTTAGTGAGACAGTATTGGTAATTATTTTTAACAGACTACTTTAAGATTCAAAATGTGAAATGACATGGCCCAACAAAGTATAAGAAGAGCATTTCAGGACAATTATATTTTAAATTAAAATAGAAAAAAAGAATGTGACTTATACTTCCATCAAGCAGATTTTATTCAGAAGGAAAACATGTAAGTTGTAAAATTTCCCACATTTTCTGTTTGATCTTAGATCATGATATTGTGACAATTTTCTCTATAATTAATACATTTAGTTTTAATTTAAAAGGAGTCTTATCTTTTATTTGTTGTCCTACTGGGGACATAGTATACTTTAAACATAACTTTGTGTGATTAAAAATTATTTTTGTGTGATATATGCATATTTATGTGGGTACATGCATATGTGCATGCAGATGGATACCTGAGGTTGATGTCAGTTATTTTCCTCAGTTACTCTCCTCATTTTTGAGATAGCTTCTCATTTAACCTGGAGATCATCTATTTACCTAGGCTGGCTGTCCAGTCGCCTTTAGGGATCTGCCTGTCCATGCCTCTCAGCACTGGGATTATAGACAAGCTCAGTCCTGGCATTTATTTGGGTGTTGTGAACCCCAGCTTGTGCATCAGGCACTGTACTGAGTGAACCATCTTCTCAACCCCACAAAAGTACTTTCTGATGTTATATCTTCACTATGTCCAACTTCCTGGATACCTCTACTACTTTAGTTTAAAAATTGGAAAAAGCCAGATAAATGGCTCCTCATGCCATATAAAGTCTTTCAAAATGCAAGTTGAAATACGGGAATTGAAGTTTTAATTTTTTTTTTCATGGACTGGGTAACTTAGGTTAGCCTAAAACTTGCTATAGAGCTGGGGATGACCTTGAAATTACAACTCTAACTCCAAAAGTGCTAAGATTACAGGTATATGCCACCAAATCTAGTTTATGAGATGTTGGTGATTAAGATCTAAATTTTTAAGCTAGTTTTTTTTTTCTGAAAGTTCAAACAAAAGGTTGAATACATGAAGGGCCTGTGGAATATGCCTGTAATCTCAGGAGTTGGGAAGTGGAAGCAGAAAGATGAGGACCAGGAGTTCAAGGTCATCTTGAGCTACACAGTAAGTTTGAGGCCAGCATGGGCTCCTTGAAACTTACTCTCAAATTAATTATGTTCAGCTTGGTGAAAGTCAATCTGATTTGCAGCTGGGACAATGGTCTAAATGTAATCAGATTAACCCAGAAAACACTGAGACTCTTTCCTTTCTAGATATTTCTAGTAGAACCTAGAGTAGCATTAGTTTATTGAACAGCCCTACTTAGTCTTAGTTTCTGTTGGATTTGCATTCAACTAAACCTCCAGTATTTTCTTTTTTCCCCTGCTTAATGTTTCATACGATTTTAAAAATTATTAATTAATTTAATTATTTCATATTATATGTACATATATCTATGTGTGTATATATACCCCATATATGTATATGTATATATATATATAAATAATGTTTTCTTTCCCCACCTCCTTCCAGATCTCCCTTCCTTCCTTCTTACCCAACTTCATGACACTTCTTTCTCTCTTTCTATAAAAAATTTCTAAACAAGAGGGATGGAAATATGGCTCAACAGTTGATAGCACTGACTGCTCTTGAAGAGGACCCAGATTCAATTCCCAGCACTTACATGGCAGCTCCAACTATCTGTAACTCCAGTTCCAGGACTTCTGACACCTTCACACAGACATACATGCAAGCAAAACACAAATGAACACAAAATAAAAATAAATTATGTATTTAAATGCCAAAACAAAACAAGAAAACCACAAAAAAGCACATGAAGAAGTTCATTTCATTTTGACCAATTACTCCTGGGCATTGACCTGCCATGGAGTGTGGTTGATATACCCAGTGATATGCTATTAAAGAAAATTGATTTCCCTTTGCCAGCAGGTATTAATGGCAAATAGCTAGTTGGTTAGGGATGTTACTTTGTGTCCAGAACCCTCTCAGTGCTCTGGGACCCTGTGCAGGTCCTGTGCATGCTGCCACATTCTCTGTAAGTTCTTACGTGTATCAGTTCTGTTGTGTCTGGAAGTTAGTTTTTGGAGTCATCCACCACCTCTGGATCTTGGAATCTTTATGCCTTCTCTTCTGTATCCCCGAGCCTTAAAGAGAGGAGTTTGATAAAGACATCCATTTAGGACTGGGTGCTCCAAAGTCTCTCACTTTCTGCACATTGTCCAGCTAAGGGTCTCTGTGATAGTGCCCATCTACTACAAAAAGTATCTTCTCTGATAATGGTTGAGTGAGACATTTATCTATGGGCATTGCACTATGTCATTAGGAGTCATTTTATTGCTGTTCTTAAGCAGAATAACAGTAGTAGGTTTTTCCCTAGGTACACGGCCAATCTAGTCTCAGGTTGTCAGCCACTTTAGCAGAATCAGATGTGGGTTCCATATCATGGAGTGAGACTTAAATCCAATCAAAGAGTGGTTGGTTACTCCAATAACATTTATGACACCATTGCAGCAGTATATGTTGCAGGCAGGTACATTGTAGGTTGCAGTGTTTATAACTTGATGACATTGATGCTTACTTTACTCCTCTGTTACCATGCAGAGTAACTTCAGCACCATAAATGCTAGTCAGTAAGTATGGAGTTTCTAGTTGGGTTTCAGCTTGACTTCTCCATGTTTGGTGACATAATTAAGTGTTTGTTGTCTTCAGCAATATGGCCTTCCTATCAGGTTGTGGAAAGCAACCAATATCCTTGGCAATCTCTTGTGATGTTTGGGATGATCCATGGGAGCCCCTTGTCCAACAATTCAATAAGATATAAACTGTTCCTGGTAGAACCTCCAGTGTTTTAAAAGATTATTTTTCAGAGTCAAGCCACAGGTCTCCATTCTATTTAACAATGTATGTATGCCAAATTTATTTATATGCTTATATATTTATGTATATTTATAGTTATAAAGATTGATTATAAAACATCATATAAAGAATGTATTTTTAACCTTCAATGTGTTAAAAATTTAGTATAATTAATGCCCTTTAAAGGTAATGAATATGTTTTTCAAAATATCATGATTCAGTCAGCTATAATTATTCTACAGGACAAAAGATGCTGCTTAATAATGTGAAAATTGGTGACAGATTTTTATAAACTTCTTGAAAATAATCATATTTGTTGATGTGTGCTTCTTGTAGAATCACTTTTATTCAAAAAAGTTAGTAGAAACTGTATTAAATCATCAAATTATATGGATTTTTATTTACACTAAAAACTAATAAGCCACTTTATAATGCTTGGTTATCAAGGGGTCCAGGTTCCTTACGGTTTGGAGAACAGGCAATAAACTTAAATAGTTTTTAAAACTTAAAGCTCTTTAAAATTTTTGCCAGTGAAATTCAAAGGTATACAGATGGGAGCGATTTTGAAATTGAATGGTTTCCAGTTTTGAACCTAATAGGTCTGAAATGATAATCACACGAAGTGGTTTTCATGTTGTGTGTCTTCTCCTTCCCTGTCCTACCAGGTCTGCCTGTTTAGGCCTATAGCTGTGCTTCTGTATCACTCACTTTCTGAAATACTTTTTGTTTCTTTTTTTCCAGGCATCTAGTGGGAATTATTATTTCATCCCTTACACTGTGACACCATGTGCTGATTATTTTTGCTGCGAAAGTGATGCCCAAAGGCGAGCCTCAGAGTACATGCAGCCCAACTGGGACACCATCCTGGGCCCATTGTGTATGCCCCTGGTGGACAAGTTCACTAGCCTCCTTAAGGACATCCGTGTGACCTCATGGTAATTTCCATCAGCCACCATAAATCCTGGGAGTCTTGCAGAAAGTGATTTCCCCATCACTTTCAGGGAGGTGATATACTTTGAAGTGACCAGGATGCCCAGAGAATAGGGGCCATTGGCCATCTGCTTAATCATCTTGGAATCCATCATTACCCCCTTGTGCCTCCTCACTAAGCTGATTTCCTGAGATGAAGCCAGAAGAGAACAGGGCATGGGCATAATTGGACCAGGAGCTAGCCATGGCTCCCTCTTCTTCTCTATGTCTCTATCCTCTTTTATAAAACAGGGAAGCTAACTCTGTGGTTGTTTTTAAACGGTCTCTTTTACCTCTAAGATTCTGTGTTTTCATAATTTTGTGAACATAATTTTATACTCAGTTGTTCAGGTTCTCAAAATGCCAGAACAAGGTTATTCTGACCTTAAGTTCTTGTCATAAGCATGCATTGAGTCAGGCTTCAGCCAGCCTGACCTTAGGATGTCTGTGACATGTTATTCATAGATTTATGTCATGTGGTATGGTGTCTACTAGAGGCAGATAGGTTTGAGTGTGAATTCCGGCTTAGGTGATTGTTCATTGGGTAGCTCTTTGAACCTTAGTGCTAAATAAACTGTACCTTGAGTGTTGTTAGTTGAAAAGTTAAAGGCAGGAAATGATTTTTAACTAGAATATCCCTGTTGTTTTGCTCACAGCCAATTTAAAGGATTTATTCCTGTAAGTTGTGTCATAAGAAGGATTTGTTCTTCCAAAACAAATGAAAATCCAAAGGACTGGCAGAACTGACTTGTAATGAAATGTCAAGGACCTCATGTCATACTTTGGCTCAGATCATGGCACCCTGAACGGTGAAGGGTTACTGTTTAAGTACTGGCATGAAAGTCACACTTGTTACCAGACTTCTCACCTTTTCTGTCCTGATGCCCTCCCTTCCTTCGGATGCAGACTTTAATGAAAAAGTCTGATGACAGCAGCAGAAAACAAGGGGTGATTTTTTTTTTTGACACCGTAACAATTACTGTCTTACTTCAAAGGAAAGATTTTAGTGAAGTTTAGAGAGAAACCTCTTCTAGAAGCACATTTTTAGGTATAACAAAGAGATATATAGCTTGAATCTGGCAGAGGAATCAGATGTCTTTGTAAGAAATAGATTCAAGTTTGTTTTTCATTCAATAAATTCATATATTAGGAAGAAAACAAGCTTTGGGGGGATTTGTTTTAATTTCCAAAAGCTCAAAAAACACTTTCCTGTACCTGGTGTCTGTCATCATTAAGGAGAGGGTTAATGGTGCTTATGTTAGAAAACCTCTATAACAGGGATAGCAGGTACGTTTTTAGCCCAAGTACCAACACTGGCAGATTTATTATCTCTAGTTTGAGTTTTGTGCTAAAAGGCACTTAGAAACCATTTCCATGTCCGCAGTGATTAGCAACGTCCTCCATCATCAGCTTCAGAAATGGCAACATCCTTATTACATATCTGATACTCCCAATACACCAGGCATAATTTCATTTGCATAAAAGTTACTGTTCATATTTTTTCTTTTTAAATTTTTTTCATATTTTTTAAAGCGATTTTTCAGTTATCATTGAAAACAAGTGTAACTTTCCCTTGTCAGGCCAAACTAATAACACCTTAATAGCTTTGATGCCTTTGCAGTTTGCTGACTGGGCAATGGATTATACCCAACTTAATGACTCACTCCGCTACTAACAGTTTTAAACACTGGCAGAATCTACTAATTTGCTCATCATTAGTGTAATGGAAGTTGACAAATAAGGAAATAAAGAATGAAAAGGGTACACTGGCATTTTTTCTATCAGAAGTGTATCTGTAGGCTATGACTGTATTCTTAAATGTTAATTGAGGTCTTATTAGGAGCATTGAAGCAGATTATATACTGTGTGCACACTTACGTGCCGTCACCTCATAATTATTTAGACTAAATGCTATTTTCTTCTTATTTTATCTGTGTCATTTCTCTTTGTCTGGAGCTGAGTTACTCTTTCCTAAGTGAGAAACTGAAATTTGGTCTTTACAGTTATATAATTTCAGCTTCTTAATGAATTGATAACATAACTGCTTGGTAATGCCCAGGTTCTATTTTAAATTACTTGGAAAATAGACAAGATGCTTAAACTAATCCATGGTCATCATTGTAAATTGGCTACTATACCTCTAGATGAGGATGCTTTTCAAGTTTTAAATGAAGTATCACATACTAACATTGGCTGAATGAGAGGCTATGATGGCATTTCAGGGTAGATTTATACTGTTTTAAATGATTTACATACTTTATTGTTTAGATTTTTATATTTGAAAACATTTTTGCAGAAAAATATAACAAGGAAAGGGAAGGGTGGAAGGTACCGTTGTCTGTAATCTTCCTGACATGTCCTCTGTGTACCCTTTGTTGGATTGCTCAAGAACAAATACATCACTAGTTTTCATTCTCCTTCACCTGGGAACAGCTTCTTGACTACAAGCTGGGAACACTTAGTAGATGAAAATGTTTTTAAAATGAATTTGCCTAGGTTTTATGTCTTTTGGAGTTTTGTTTGACTTTTGATCATCTGTTGGAAGTGGGGGAAATTAAATAATCATGTAAACTTGTATACATATTTAATCATGTAATATGTATATATATATTTATACATATATGTACACAGCATAGAAGCAAGATACATATATAAAAGGGAGTTGCGCTAAAAATTCTTTAGACTCTTAAGTTCTAAGTTAAGTTTTGAAGATACTTTTGTTAAAGTTGTAATAAGCTGAATTTTTGTATCACCTACTAATTTTTTGCTGCAGTATGCAAAAAATGTATATTAACATGTTTATTGGTATAGGAAGACTCAGGGATGGCCAAGGCCCCATATGTTATTGAGAACTGTGCTTGTCTGAGCACTCCTTAAGAGAGACTTGGATGCGTGAATATAATGAGGGGTTTTTGTTTTCTTCTTTAGTGTTTATTACAAAGAAACCTTGTTAAATGACATCCGGAAAGCCAGAGAGAAATACCAGGGTGATGAACTGGCAAAAGAATTGACTCGGATCAAACTCCGCATAGATAATATTGAGGCTCTGACATCGGACATTATCATTAACTTACTCCTGTCCTACCGTGATATCCAGGTATGAAATATACTAAGGTGAGGCTAGCATATGCCTGACTTTTCTTTGTTATAAGGAATTTCTCATACAATGTATACTTATTTACATCAGGAGTGTGATGAAGAAGCTGCTCTTTCTAAATAAGCATATGATCTGGATGGGCTGTTATAGATGATTTAGAGGTAGTTTTGTCATATTAGAGCTGGAGTAAGCACTCCAACAAGAGCCCCTATTGTGCTTAAAATAAGAAACTAAGAGTTCAACATTTTATGTATATTTTATTCTAGGTAATAGAATAAGCCTTTTGTAAATTCTGATTCATTAAACCTCTTAACCCTATGGTTTAGGTATTCTTTAATTGTTTCTATTTTAGAAATGAAGAAATTTGAGGCACAGAAAAATTAAGTAACCTGCTCAGATTTACAGAGCGTGGTAAAGTCAAGATTCAAACAGAAGCTGATTAGCTCCATTGCCCTTGTTTTCAACTCTTCCAGAATTTCCTTTATGCTTTGGTCACGCCTTTCTCTTTTTACCACAACTCCTCAGTGAGAGTAGAAGTAGCTGGGCTATGTTAAAGAACTAGGGAAGCAGATGCTTATTCTAATATAGGCATCAGAAGTTACTGGAAAAATCTTGAGACTCAGGTTATGAGGTGTGGAATCCTGAAGGGAAACTGAGGATTTCTCTTCAAAATTGAATTCGTTTTAAGGGTGTCTTGCATCTCTTCCTTCTGGAGGCACAAAAGATAATATGCTTTACTTGTAGAATACCACAGAGCTGCACTAGAGGTTGTTGATCCCAATTCTGTAAAGATGAATTATGGTGCGAGACATTCATTTATGGTCTGGACCGAGAACAGAGTCAGCTGCTAAGGAACCCATGGCCTGAGTGACGAACAAAAAGCTACCTGCTTTTAATAACAGGTGCTGGTATTATGCAACAAGAAAGTGAGACATTTTTCGAAGTATTTGATTTTGTTGTTCTTATTTGGAGATGGGCTTATGTAGCACATTGAGTTTTGAACTTACCATGTAGCTGAAGATGACTTTGAACTCCCAATGTTCCTGCTTTTGCTTTCACAATGCAATGATTGCTACCACACCCTTGCCCTTGAAATGCTTCTCTGAGTTGCTGGCTTTCTTTTACTCTTCCTTTCCTGAACGGCTTCAGTTCTTAACTTTTCATTGTTAGACCTCTTAAGCCCAAAGAAGAGCCAGAAGGTTCCTTAGATATATTGTCTTCTCTTTTCTGAGGCAGCAGCATCAAAGTCTAAAGCTAAGTATTAGGTTTCTGTAGGAAGATCCTCTCTACTGACTGACTGGCAGTGAGTTGGCCAATACCAGTAATATCTAATCCTGGCTAAATGGGTATCTATTGGTGGCACTGCCAAAATGGAACCCAGTGGAGACACACATGGTTAGCAGTTCAACCCCTGGGGTAATGTGTGTGGCATTTGAAGCAGTGGTTCTTAGCTTGCTGGTATTTGGCATTGTCTGGAGAGACATTCTAGTTGTCAAAACTGACTGTAGGTCCGGGGTACTTGTGGTTTCCAGTAGAGATACAGCTACCCATCCAACAATAAATACATGGACAGCATTCCGGAGCAGAAATGTAAGCCTAGAATATCAACAGTGCTGCAGCTGAGAAATTCTAACTTAGATTAATTTGATTGATTTAGGCAAAATAGGAAGGAGTAAGATGTTTTATCCATTTGCATTGGAAAGTCACTAGGTCTTCTTGTGTGTATTTATCCAACTGATTTTAATGCAGTTCTGCTGCTGGTATTAACCTCCCACACTCAACATATAACATCTTTTTGTTGTTGTTGTTGCTAGGCTCACATGTGTTCCTGGTTTTGCATTTAACAAAATTTTTACTTTTATTTTTGCTTTTTGTTTATTTTGTATTTTTTTTTTGAGACAAGGTTTCTCTGTAGCTTTGGCGCCTGTCCTGGAACTAGCTCTTGTAGACCAGGCTGGCCTCGAACTCACAGAGAATCTGACTGCTTTTGCCTCCCGAGTGCTGGGAGTTTTGTGCTCTCTGATAGCAGGAATTCCTCTTCTGTCTCATTTATATTCTTTTTCTTGATAATTTTTCTGTGTACTTGCTAAGGCTACAATTTCACTAAATACTGTCTGCTAGGAAAGGTTTCTCTTTAAATTTGTAGGCTGTCTTATGTTTATAACTATTCAGAAAAATCTATGAAGAACTGTTTCCTCTTTCTCACACTGAGACATTTTTCCAACAGGACTATGATGCAATGGTCAAGCTGGTAGAAACACTGAAGATGCTGCCTACATGTGATTTGGCTGATCAGCACAACATTAAATTCCACTATGCATTTGCACTGAATAGGTAAGAATGATTATGTGTAGGGTTTGTGAACATGTGACCTGCTAAATTCATCTGTTGTCTTTTAACATTCATTAGATATGATCCAAGTCATATGCTAACTGCTGAAGGTATGAAAACGCACAAGGTACTTTGCCTTTGGAACACATATTTTCTTAAATCAGACATGTAGCAAGTCCGGTTTTATCCCATGCTTTTTCAGACCCGGGCCAGCTGGCCTTGGTGAGTTCCCGATAGAACATCCCATTGTCTCAGTGTGTGGGTGCACCCCTCGCGGTCCTGAGTTCCTTGCTCGTGCTCTCTCTCCTTCTGCTCCTGATTTGGACCTTGAGATTTCAGTCCCACAGGTCAGGGAACCCTGATTGCTCTTTGGGCTGATGAGGAAGGGGACTTGATCGGGGGAGGAGGACTTGATCGGAGTGAGGGGGAGGGAAATGGGAGGCAGTGGCGGGGAGGAGGCAGAAATCTTTAATAAATAAATAAATTAAAAAAAAAGATGCGCAAACTGAAAAAAAAGACATGTAGAAAATCCTAATAAGGCCAGGTGTGGTGGTATATACCTTTATCCCCTGCACTCCGGAGGCAGAGGCAGGCAGGCAGATCTCTGGAGTTCAGGGCTGTCTGGTCTATATAACTCTTGTGTCAAAAAAATTCTAATAGCTTGGGGAGAGAGATAGTTTAATGAAGGGGTTGTCCAAAGTTATATAGATAAAAGTATAGCAGAAGGAGAGAGTTTTTCTGTTTAAGGGTATAAATGCTTCTTTGTATTTTCTGGTCTAAGTTTGAAAGCATTCTATCATGGATGGGAGATGGTAGGATGTGGAGGATAGTGAAAGGCCATTAAATTTGGCTGGAGTGTGAGCATAGAATTCTTTTTGCACAAGGTGCATCTAAGTAATAAATATCAGGTGAAACCAGAACACAAGATGCAAGTGAAGGAAAATACAGGATATAAAGTTAAGCATAGAGGATGGGATTATACACATGAAAAAGGTATTGCTGGGTGGTGGGGTGCATGCCTTTAATCCCAACACTCTAGTCATAGGCGCACTTTAATTCCAGGCCAGAGGCAGATGAATCTCTCTGAGTTCAAGGCCAGCCTAGTCTACAGAGCTCATTCCTTGTCAGCCAGGGATACACAAAGAAACCGTGTCTCAAGTAATAAATAAATAAATAAGAATAGAAAGAAAGAAAAGAAAAAAGATATTGGTGATGGTATCTTTTAGGCTATGGAGGACTAGCTGAAGTAGTAAGGTTGATGTTGCACAATAGATAATGATGGGGTCTTAGGATTTCTATTGCTGCAGTGAAACACCATAACCAAAAAGCAAATTGGGGAGGAAAGGGCTTATTTGGCTTATACTTCCACATCACTGTTCGTCATCGAAGGAAGTCAGGGCAAGAACTCAAACAGGGCAGAGCTGATACAGAAGCCATAGAGGAGTACTACCTTTCTTGGCTTACTCCGCACGTCTTGCTCAGCCTACTTTCTTAAAGAACTGAGAACCACCATCCCAAGGATGGCACCACCCACAATGGGCTGGCCCTCCCCCATAAATCACTCATTAAGAGAATCCCTTACAGGCTTGCCAACAGCCTGATCTTCTAGAGGCATTTTCTCAATTGAGGATCCTTCCTCTCTGATGACTAGCTTTTGACAAGTTGACTAAAAACTAGCCAGTATAAATGGTGTTGATTTTATTTCCTGTGAGTGTGTGTGCATACGTGTGTATGCACGTGCATGTTTGTGTTGTGTTTGTACGTGTGTGCATGCATGAATGTATATGTGTAACTTAGAAAGTGTTGTCTAGAGACTGCAAGCCTCCAAAGCTTAAATAGTAGGTAAATTAGCTAAAATGATGTAGCAAAGAGCCTGCAAATCCAATGATTTAAGTAAAACTGAAATTTTCCTCTTGCTTAGCACGATAGAATTGAGGGAACCAGGCTGTTAGCACAGCAGCACTGCTCTAGAAATGGCTTTTAGACTTAGCATCCAACCATTTTATAGGTTTTTGTTGTCCCATAGACAAGCAGTTTTCAACCTGTGTTGCAACCCTTTGTGGGGGTTGAATGACTTTCGTAGGGGTTATGTATCAAATACCCCACACATCAGATATTTACATTATGAGTCATAATGGTGGTAAAAATTATTGCTATGAAATAGCAACAAAATAACGTTGGGGGTCAGCACAACACGAGGAACTATATTTAAGGGGTCACAGCATTAGAAAGGCTGAGAACCACTGCTCTAGCATGTTGGCATCATCTCCATAGTTGAAGCTAGTTTACTGCCTCTCTTACATTATAACAGATAGGCCATGGTTACAGACAAGAAGAAAGGGAGAGCCAAATTATTTCCTTTCTCTCCCTTATTCTTTCAGGATTTTGTACACTGTATTTTGATCGTTCATCCCCCTGCCCCAACTACCCCAAGATAAATCCCTCTTACCTCCCCACCCAAATTGTATCCCAACTTTTAAATTTTAAACCCATCAATTCCAATTTGTGATACCTATATATTCTTGGTTGTGCAGTCGACCTACTAGGAGCTACACTTTTAAAGAAAACTGACCCTTCCTTTCTCTACACTAACAATTGCTAATAGCTCCTTGAGTAGGGAGTGAGACTTGGTGCCCACCCCACCTCTCCATGCTGAGATGTTGTCTGGCTTGAACTGGCACAGGTCTTGTGTGTGCTGTCACAGCCATTGTGAGCGCATGTGGAATTGCATTATGTGTCTAGAAAACACTGTTTCCTCGTAGTCATCTATGACTTCTGGCTCTTACACTCTTTCTGTCCCCTCTTCTGCAGTGATGCTGGGGCCTCTGGAGGAAAATGGTTGAGTACGTATGTTCCATTTAGGGCTGAGTATCCCACAGTCTCTCATTCTTTGTACCTTGACCAGTTGTAAATGTTGGCTAATCACCATCCACTACACATAGAAATTTCTCTGATGATGGTTGAGAGATACATTAATCTAGGAATTACTAGGAATCTGTTTAATACTATGTTCATTTAGTATAATAATAGTAGATTATATTATAGGGCCGCAGGTTTTTGGCCTGATAATAAAGTATGGGTTTCATCTTCTGGACTGAGACTTAAATCCATTCAAAAGGTGGTTGTTACTGGCATGATGCTCATGACACTATTGCACCACTGGGGATGTCTTGCTAGATCAGATGTGTTTGTACATATACACATACATGCATATATATGTGCATATATGTGTATATATACATGTGTGCATATATACATATATGTATACATTTGTGTGTGCATGTATGCATACTCATAAAGGAGTTGAAAGAGAGTCACTCTATGAAGAGGCAACAGTGCCTCTACCAGACACCATAGGCTAACAAATAAAAATCCCCATGCTAGGAATGGGTTGCCTCTTTTGAAGTTGTTGGCCAGTAAGGTTCCATAGACCCCCAACATTACAAGTGATTGTCAGTGCTATTGGTTACCCTACACATCTTGTTGGCAAGACCCTTTTCTGATAATACCACATACTTGATTCATAGAGCATGAAGAAGTCAAGCTGCTACACATCTGGAAGCTCCATCCTTGTAGGATAGCTTTCCTAGTGTGAAAAAAGTGCCACGTATGCTACCAGAGAAGAAAAGTAAGTGAGGGATTTTCTTTAATGTGGTGTCTTAGGGTTACTATTGCTGTGCTGAAACACCATCACCAAATGCAACTTTGGGAGGAAAGGGTTCATTTGGCTTACTGTTTATCAGGAACTGGAGCCAGGAGCTGATGCAGAGGCCATGGAGGAGTGCTGCTTACTGGCTTGTTTCTCATGACTTGCTCAGCCTAGTTTCTTATAGGACCCAGGACCACCAGCCCAGGGATGACATCACCTATTATGGGCTGAGCCCTCCCCCATCAATCACTAATTTTGAAAATGCCCTATGGGTCTGCTTACAGCCTGACTTTCTGGAGTCATTTTCTTAGTTGAGGTTCTGTCTTCTCAGATGATCCTAGCTTGTGTGAAGTTGACATAAAATTAGTCAGCATGAGTGAGTTGCTACTTCTTATATTCCATTGACTCTTATATTCCGTTGACTTATAGTCAGTTGACTCCATATTGCTACAAGTAAAGTTGGAAAATATAGTGTACTGGCTGGTTTTGTATGTCAATTTGACACAAGCTAGAATCATCTGAGAGGGTGCTTCCAATGAGATCCAGGTATAAGACATTGTCTTAATTAGTGATTGATGGAGGAGGGCCCAGCCCATGGTGAGTGGTACCGTCCCTGGGCTGTTGGTCTTGGGTTCTATAAGAAAACTGACTGAGCAAGCAGGCAGCACTCCTCCATGACCTTTGCATCAGCCCCTGCAACAGGATCCTGCCCTGTTTGAATTCCTGTCCTGATTTTCTTCAGTGATGAACAGCAATGAGTAAATGTAAGTCAAATAAACCCTTTCATCCCCAGCTTGCTTTTCGTTCATGGTGTTTCATTGCAGCAATAGAAACCCTAAGACATGTAGTTTCTAGCTAAGTGGCCATCAAACATGACTACTGTGAATTTGTAGGGTAAGTAGAGTTTCAAATTCAACCTCTGAAAACCAGATATTTAAATGTCTTATTTCTACTTCTCCTCCTCTTCTATTGATAACATATAGGAAAAATAAGTATTTTAAAAATCATTCTGAGATACATTCTTTTCTGTCCCAGTAAGTAAGCTGTTACTTACATAATTACGTCAGATCAATACAGAAGAGGATTCTGGAAATGTATGCAACTTTGTTTGATAGCTAGGGACTTCAAGCATGGCCTTATAAGTCTTCCAATGAATGACATAAAGTAAGGAATACATAAAGTAAGTGGTGTTCCAAATGAGCTGAGAATTACTGCATCTAGTTTCCCAGTTTCAGAGGCTGTACTTTTTCAGCAACTGTATTAAGCTTCAAATTGCTGATAACACCACTAGCAGCATCTTTAAGACAGCAACAAAATAGGAGCCCATGTTTTCCCAGACTCTTGTAACCTATGTAAAGTCACATCTCTTACATCAAAATTGTGACAGCAGTAAAAATGTGTCGATTTTAAATAAGTAATTTGATGAATTTGAGAAATGAATATACACATTTAAACAATACTTCTGCCAAAATAAAAACAAAATCACCCTAGAAGTTTCTTGTTCAGCTTTGTCTGCAACCTCTGCCTCTCCATAGGCAACCAATGTTGCAACTGCTATCTCCATATATTAGTCGTCTTTGTCCTTAAACTTATATCACACAACATACTCTCTTCTGTGTTTAAGTTCATGACTTCAAAAGCATGTTGATGGTATTCATATATGCTGATGTGTGTTTCACTAGATAGTTTTTTTTTTGTCGCTGTAGAATATTCTATTGAATAGATATACCATGATTTATTCATTTCACTAATGATGGACATTTAGGATGCTCCATGTATGGAATCTTAAAACACATGCCTTTATAAGCATTTCTTGTGCATGTTTTTACATAGAAATATACATACATTTATGTTGAACATATATTATCATGTGTAGTAGATACCAGCAAATAATGATGAAATTTTGATTCATCAAGGGAAGGAGACATCATGATCTCTGTGAAAATGTGTGTTCTCTTTCATGTTCTACACCCCAAACCCCAGTGGCTCTTAAGCTCAACATCCCAAAGTAGGGGAAGCATTTTAGAAATGAAGGTCAGCCTTCGTTAAACCTGGGAAAACAATGTCTAGCAATCCTGTTCCCCCAGTGTATGAGCTCCAATTTTAGTAACACTTGCTTCCCTTCCATGTGATTGATGTTGAGTTAAAAGAATTGTGTCATCACTTGTGCAAATTTTGAGAAAATTCCTAGTGCACTATAAAAAGCATAAAAATTAGCTTGTTAAATAAGAACTGGGAGTTGCTTGTTGCTATTTTTTAGCTAGACAGAATAGAGTGTACACATTTTCAAATAGTGAATGAAATAATGATTACTGTTCTCTCAAAGGAATGAAGGAATAAAACAGGCTTTGAAGTGGAAAATTGACATCTAAAAATGGATATGACCCTATGAGATTATTCAGAGATAAATAAATTTCTAATCTGGAGGGAGAATAGTTGGTATTGCACACAAAACCAACATCCCTTATGCTTCCTGGTCTCAATGTCTCCTGTCAGACTCTGTTGAGCCCAGGCAAGAAGAGTCCTTGGTACTGAGAACCTTATTTTCACATAATAAGCTAAGAGTTTCCAATTGATTCATCTGTATAGTCTTTAAGTTCATGTTTCTATTTTAACTAGTCCAGTTGAAGTAGGATATGGCTTTGTATACAATTTTAAGAAAGTTGTAGTGCTACCTTATATGTATAGGGGAAAATAGTGATGGGGAAAAGGGAGTATTCCTGCATTTCAGCTGACCTTTAACTTTTATGAAGTGAACCAAAACATGACCATAAATTAGTTACTAAAGGTTGGCAGGCATGAATGATGTTTGACCCTCAGATGGCAAGGACTCCCTGTCAGTGGGAAAGCTGGCTTGAACCAGCTAGCATTTCCTGGTATCTTCCACTTGACTGCATTCAGAAGCCCATTCAAAGCTATGTGAAGTTTCCACTGAGCAGTTAAACTGCTGGCCTCTCATGGTGTAGAATCCTTTATGAGCAATTTTGTATTTGCTATTGCTCTTATAGACAAGACTTTACTATGTACTAGTGTGTACTAGTTCAGGCATACTATTCTAACCAAGGATCTAGCTAGCAGGCTGAAAGATGACTATGCTAGACAGTGTTTTTATTTTTGTTTCCTATCACCATTATATTACCCGAGAGAAACAATTTAAAGGAGGAAATATTTCATTTGGCTCTCAGCTTCAGAAGTTTTAGACTATAGTACTCAGCTCCATCATAGTACTCAGATCTGTGGTGAGGCAGGATATGGTGGGGGTCACATAAAAGAGCAGAGAAGTTCACTTCGTGGCTGACAGAAAGAAAAGGGAAAGAGGGAGACAAGATATATCTTTTCAGAGCATGTCTCCAGTGACTCACTTCCTAATAATGATGTCATATTATTGATCCATCAACATACTGACTAGATGAGAGCCCTTAGATCTAGTCATTTCCAAAAGGGCCATCAGCTGGCAACTAAGCACCTAATATATGCCCCCTTGTGGTTATTTCGTATCCAAACTGTAACATTTTACCTCTGCCCTCCTAAAATCTTATGTCTGTCTTATAATACAAAATGCATTCAATCTACTTCCAAGAGTCAATATAATATTAACAGTTCTGGCTGTGTTAAAAAGTCCAAGCCCAAAGTCTCTTTGAAGACTAAAAGAAAACTATTAGTTGTGAACCTCTGTAAAATGTAGAAGTCATGGCTGTATACATTCCACATTCAAAGGCATTTGAAAAAAATTCTAGCCCCCAAAAGAGAAATGGGGCCAAAAAAGAGGAATGGGACAAAAGAAAGACTAGAACCCAGTAGGACAAACCTGAAATCCTGTAGATGCGTGTCTAGCATCCATGACATGTGGTGCCATTATGTGAGCTCTAGGCGGGTTAGGATTGTCCTGTTGCTGTGGCCTTGCTGTTTGCAACCTATATGACATTTTGGGTTGGCAAAATGTTCCCCCTGCAGCCTTCTTTAGCTGTTCAAGTTTCTGATCTCCCTAGTATTTTTATCTGCACAGCTTTACACATTGCCCTGTAGGTGTTGCCTGCAGGGATCTTGATCCTGCTACAAATTGCCTACCCTCCCAGGCTTTCTTTTGAAATCTGGGGAAAGCCTCATGATCCCATAACTCTTGTTTTCTGTATCCTTGTAAAAACAGCATCTCATGAGCAACATTAAGGTCTGTTGCCAGCTAAAGCAGTATCTGTGCCCCCCTTGGACTATGGCTTCAGTGGCCTATAAATGCTTGGATGAGTGAACATGGAGAAACACTTTCCAAGTGGCCTTATGCCAGCAGAGTGCCATACAACTCTTTTTTCAAAGCACAATCTTTCAAATTAGTTCATCTTTATACCCCTGAGCCTGAATGACTGGGTCTTGGTCATTCCTGAAGATGATCAAGGTATATTTACTATTGTCCTGATGCAAAATAGTTGGCTTCTTTTAATGGCCCAGAGCTCTTCAGCAGTCATATTTTCCTTGATCCCAACATTAGCTGCTGCTTTTCTGCTCAACTTGTAAAATATCCCAATCTTTCTGCTTACAATTCTCATTGTAAACTTGGCTAAAAGCAGGTAATGAAATAGATGCCACAATCTGAATGACCACTTCCCTTGAACTTTCCTCTGCCAAATTTAGTAGTTTACCATCTTTATTTTTTTAATTAATTTTATTTTTTGTATATGGGTGTGTTTTCTTCATGTATGTCTATACCACTTGTATGTCTTATACCTGTGGAGGCCAGAAGAGGTATGGATCCCCTGAGTTTGGAGTTATAGAGTTTGTGAGCATCCATGTGGGTGCTAGTGATTGAACCCAAGTCTCTTGGAAGAGCAACAGATACTCTTAACCACTGAGCCATCTCTCCAGCCCAATCTGTCACCTTTAAGTTCATCTTACTATAATATCTCAAGACACTGTAGACGGGTTCTTTTTCATGATGTTATACTATGGATATCATCTAGTCTAATTCCCAGTAGAGTTTATGATCTGAAATATCATAAGCACAATCTTTACTGTCTACATTTTATTAGCTTCTGGTCTTGTGAACTCTCGCCAGAATCACCCATCAAACTTGGTTACAACCTTTTAGCTTATATCTCCAAATGTTTTCAAACTCTTAACGAAACCAATTCCAATGGCTTCTGAACCACATTATCAGGTAAACCCATAGTTAGAGTCCCACACACCTGCATATATAAAGTTTTAAAAGCTGAATTTAAAAGATATCTCTTATTTGGAATGTTTGGGACTAGAGTATTTTTTTGTTTTTCAGGTTTCCCCCAAGATTTTAGAATATTTACATACTTTACCAGTTAAATACCTTCATCAAAAAATATTTAATTGGGGCTGGAAAGATAACCCAGCAGTTAAGATCTCTGACTGATCTATTCTTTCAGAGAACCTGGATTTGATTCCTAACACCTACACGGCTTAGAACAGTCTATAACTCCAGTCCCAGAGGATCTGTTGCCCTTATCTTCCATCCTTGAACACTGCATGCACATGGTACACAGACATATTCAAGCAAAACATCCATTTACATAATAATAAATTTAATTTTTTTAGAAATCTGAATTTCCAAATATGATATCCTTAAATTTTTGGATTTTTAGGTTAGGGATATGCAACCTGAATTACTTGGAATAGTCATGGCATGAAGCAGGTGTTTATCTATAATATCACTGTGTACTTTGATCTTTCATACTTTACCAGGCTTCAGTGATAACTTCTGACCACTCCCAAGTATCAAAACAATTGACAAAATGCAGAGATTGTCATCAAATGGATATATTTATCAAAGGAGAATCCCAACCAGCAGTGTTATATCATATTTAATGATAAATTTAAAACAATGTTGTTGCCATTTTTCTGTCAGACAACGAAAGTACAGATCTAAAATAATTAAAATCAGTAAAGGAGTTTTGAAGGTAGTTGTCTTCACTACTTAATACCAATCTTTCTAATAAGATTTAGAATATGTTTTTGTGTTTATTTTTATCTTGTATATTTTTTGGGGAAATGCCTTCTCAATTTCTCTAGTGATTTAAGGTATTTTTTTTACTTTATAACAGAGTCAGATATAGGAGAATTTGTGTTAACACATCTTCCTTTTTGAGTGTTTTTTTAAAATTTTAGGTTAGCATAGCATTTTTATTGTTGTTTTTAAACAGCATTTGAAAATTAGAACACAGAGTAATGAGTTTAATTACAGTATTTCTGGATTTTTTGGATTCTAATATGACATCATATTTTGCTTATCTCCCCATTATCTTTCCTTGTTCTGACCCCTGTTGTTCTTTCTTCCCCTGATACTTCCTTCTGTTTTCATGTTACAACTACATATATATTTAAATCTTAGATTCTGCATATGAAAGAAAATGTGATATTTACCTTTGGTTTAACAAAGCTTTCATCTTTGAACCTCGATATCCAGAAAATTTCAGTGATATGGCATTACTAGTCAGTCACTTCATTGGTGCTTAAAGGCTCATGGCAGTAAGTATTGGCAGCTGCCAGATTCAGATGTCATTTAAGAGCCAAGACATTATTTGTAATACATTTTGACATATAAAATAAAGCATCAGTCATTAACCATTTGCTTTAGTCCTGTTCTATTGCTGTGAAGAGACACTATGACTAAGGTAGCTATTAAAAGATAAGGCACGCCGGGCGATGGTGGCGCACGCCTTTAATCCCAGCACTCGGGAGGCAGAGGCAGGCGGATCTCTGTGAGTTCGAGACCAGCCTGGTCTACAGAGCTAGTGCCAGGACAGGCTCCAAAGCCACAGAGAAACCCTGTCTCGAAAAACCAAAAAAAAAAAAAAAAAAAAAAAGGATTTAATTGGGAGGTTGCTTTCAGTTTCAGAGGTTTACTCCATTATCATGGTGGGAAGCATGGTGGCATGCAGGCCAACACTGGAATAGTAGCTGAGAGCTACATCCTGAACCAGAGGCAGACAAAGAGAGACAGAGACTGACTGGCTGGGTTTGGCGTGGGCTTTTGAAACCTCAAAGGCTACCCCAGTAATGCCCTTCCTTCAACAAAGCCATACCTACTTTATAACAAGGCCATACCTCCTAATCTTTGTAATCCTTCTCAAATAGTGCAAATTCCTGGTGACTAAGAATTCAAATATATGGGGGGAGCTTTCTTATTCAAACCACCACACCATTTCTTGAGGAGATCTAATCTGTTAGCAAGTCCTCCACTTGGCATTAAATGGACAGCATGCAGACATTATCAATTATTTGTATATTTAATTTCCATATTAAAGCTGGAAGAGCAAATTGTAAATCTGCATTTATACTTGGGGAAATCACATTCTCATTTTAACCCAAGGATTCCAGGAAAGTTTAAAAAGAAAAAGCCTTGTTTATAGAAACTATTGAGATTTCCCCGTAGATTCAGTCTCTCTTATGTCTCAGGAGTGTGTATTAAGAGACTTCAGATGCATTCATTTCTTTTGATACTGCCCTTGAAATAGGGCATAAAAGAAAAGGGGAAGTGGGTTTTCAGATTTGTCAGGGCACATTTCTGAAGGGGGACACAAGAATCAGCAGATCAATACTATGCCTTTCCCCTCTAAGTTCAAGGATAGTAGTTCACATTTTAGGCTAAATACTGTCAGCATCATAGTGTCAGGTAGTCCTTTACAGAAGACTCCCATGCTTGGATGTGTGTGAAAAAATATTTCTAGTGTATCACAGCTCTCACTAAAGCAATATGGAGAAGAGACTATTATGCCTGTGTTATGGGAGCTGTCAAAAAGTATCTGTGTGGTAGGGCATGTTTTTGTTTGGGAGTTATGTGACTATTTTTCACCTCCACTTTGTTGATATATACCCAGGAACCTGTAAGTAAGTCATGTGACTTCTCAGGAATTAGAACCTTGCAAAGATTAAAAATAAAAAGAGAGAGCCAGGCTTTGGTGGCAAATGCCTTTAATCCCAGCACTGGGGAGGCAGAGGCAGACAGATCGCTGTGAGTTCGAGGCAAGCCTGGGTTACAAGAGCTAGTTCCAGGACAGGCTCCAAAGCTACAGAGAAACCCTGTCTCAAAAATAAATAAATAATTATAAAAAACGGGGTAGTAAGATGGCTTAGCAGGTAAAGGTACTTACTGCCAAACCTGACCACTGGCATTCAATCCCAAGGACCCACATGCTAGGAAAAGGAAATTAATTCCCACAAATTGACCATCACATGGATGTGTACCAACCTTTTGGTTGTACTCAGAGCACAGTTGCAAGGTCACTTGGCACTATCCCAAGTATTTCAGTAATGGATGTTTACAAGATGAAAGGTAGGGTCTGACTATAATGATCAGTTTAGTTCAGCCTGAATGAAGGACACATTTATGATAGAAGTAGGTAGCTGTGAGGAAGGCTGGTACTAGAGATTGAGGACTACATACTTATGAGGGATTTAGGTTTTGTTCTGTAGATACTAGGGTGTTTCTGTTGAATAAGCAGGAAACTCAGAAGTTCAAGGTCTTCCTTGGCCATATAGTAAACTCAAGGGCAGTCTGGAATACATGAGATCTGCTGAAAGAGGCGTAAGGGAGAAGGAGAGAGAAAGACTTTTTATGTACTATAAAGTTACAGTCTATATTCTCCCCTAGAATCAGCCTCTGAAAAAAAATAGGGTACACATAATTTATTTGGGTGGTGATCATTTCCTCCCTTCTATTCCCCTTCCCAGTTTACCCAGGAGATCTTAACTATTTTCCTTTCCTGGGGCTCTCCATGTGTATCCCTCTAAGGGTCCTCCTTTTTACCTAGCTTCTCTGGGGTTGTGGTTCATAGCCTGGTTATCCTTTGCTTTACATCCAATATCCACTTATGAGTACATACCATGTTTGTCTTTCTGGGGAAAACACTTTTTAAAACAATTTATTTTATTTGTGTAATGCTTAGTATAACTAAAATAAGAGGACATAAAAAACTTGATTTTTTAGAATTCTTCTGGGCAGTGTACATGGTAAATCCTTGTCAGACTAATTGCTATGAACTTAGTTTTCAAGAATATTCTTAGTATCGAAATGTCAGTATTACTAAGGCTATAATACATGTAAAGTGATAGATTAATGTTGTTCAGCTAACTGATAGCTTTTCATGGTGAGAATTACAGGAGATTACAGTACCAATGAACAGTAACGTTCAATATCTAGCTTAGCTTGTCCTGTATATAATAATGGCTAAATTATCAAATGTGGAGATGGTAGCTGGTATCTTACATTTTTAGATAACTTTTAACATAACTGTTATAACATGAAAAGTAAAAACAATTGCCTATCTGTATTCTCCTTTTTCTAATGTATTTTTTTTTTATTTTTGAGAATTTCATTGGATTGGGGACTTAGCTCAGTGGTAGAATGCTTGCCTAGCAAGCTCAAGGCCCTGGATTTGGTCCTCAGCTTCAGAAAAAAAAAAAAAAGAAAAGCATTTGTTACATGGCTATTGATTGTATTTACATCATTGCATCATTTCCACACCTCCATCTCCCTTTTCCCCTTCCAATCCTTCCTATCTGCTCCCACTGTCTCTCAAGTGAACATTTTTTTATTTGCTATGATGTAATATTTCTCTGTTCAAAAGTGGTTTTAATCTGGGTGAATTGTCACACACCTGTTGTCCCAACTACTAAAATGCTGAGGCAAGTGGATCTTTTGAGCCCAGGAGCTTGAGACTGCCTGAGCAACATAGGAAAGCCCCATCTCAAAAACATGTTTTGTTTGAATGCCTGATAAGTGAGTACCCAGAAAGCTTTTAGCAGTGCATCTCTGGATTATGCACATACACGTGGAGCATCTTCTGAGAGCAACATGGGAGAATCACTATGAGAAAACTACCCCATGACCCCTCCTTTATGAACAGATGGAGACTGTTGGCTCTGTCATTGATCCAAATGAAACATTAAATCCAAATGCTAACCATCAAATGACCTTCTAGAATGAGAAATTTTTACAAAATATTTTGATTATTATCTAGAATTTCATACATGTGTAAAATGCATCTTGATCATATCCATCCCCAACTCCTCCCTGAAACTTCCCCCAGGCTGCTCCTAAATATACCTCCCTCCAAAATTTATATCATCTTTTTGTAAAAGAAGTCACACTGAGTCCAGTTTGTGTTGTTTATATGTTCATAGGTGTGGGGTCATCCATTTGGGTGTGGGCTACCTACTAATGACTACCCACCTCAGAGAAAAGTGATTCTTCTTACTCCAGCAGCTGTCATCTGCCAATAACCCCTCAGCTAGGGCTAGAGCATCTGGAACCCACTGCCCCCAGCACATACCATGTTAAAATCTTCACCTGGCTTGATATTCTGCAGGCCTTATGCTGGTAACCACAGTTGCTGTGTTTTCATGTGTGCAATAGCCATGTCATGCCCAGAGGACATTTTGCAGCACTTCTTCCCATCTTCTAGCTCTTCAGTTCTTTTCACCCGCTTCTTCTGAGTTGTTCCCTTAACATTGGGTGAGGATTGCTGTAGCCAGCCCATCTATGGCAGAGTAATCACAATGACTTATTCTCAAAGACTTAAGATAGTTATAAGTTGTCTGCATTAACCTCTACCCTCTGAAATAAGCATGTCTGATCAAGATTGAGAGTATCACCAATCTGTATGTTAAATGTAAATATTTGAAGATAGTGTGACAATGTGCTATTTAGTAAAACATCAGCTGAAAACTGAGAATTTAGAGGGAAAGAAAGGGATGTAGGTGGAGGGTCATGGGAGTGAATGTAATCAATTCATTGTATGCATGTACAAATATATGAAACTTAAATTTTGTATTTTAAAATTAATTTTATATGCATGGATGTTTTGCCTGTGTGTATGTATATGTACTATATGCATGCCTGATACCTATGTTAGCCAAAAGAGAGCATTGGATCCCCTGAAACTGGAGTTATGGGTAGTTGTGAGTCTGCATGTGGGGACTAAGAATTAAAGCCAGATTTTCTGAAAGATCAGGAAGTGCTTTTTACCGCTGAGCTATCTCTCAAGCCCCAGAACTTAAAATTTTAAGTTACTTCTCACCTATTCTTACCAAAGAATTAAATTAAGCCTCATGTAGGGACTCAATACAATGTATACCACATCTTTCTTTAGTAACAAACTATTTTTGTGCTTTTAAGAGGAGTCGCCTAGCAAATCAGATGACAGTTGAGAGTTCCTATACCTAAACATAGTAAGGGCAATGTAAAGCAAGCCAACAGCCAATATCAAACTAAATGGAGAGAAATCCACAGTGATCCCACTGAAATCAGTAATAAGACAAGGTTGTCCACTCTCTCCATATCTATTCAGTATAGTTCTTGAGGTCCTAGCTAGAGCAATAAGACACCAAAAGGAGATCAAGGGGATACATATTGGAAAATAAGTCAAACTCTCACTGTTTGCTGATGATATGATAGTTTACATAAGCGACCCCAAAAATTCTACCAAGGAACTTCTACAACTCATAAACACTTTCAGTAATGTAGCAGGATACAAGATTAACTCAAAAAATCAGTAGCCCTCCTGTACACAGATGATAAAAGGGCTGGGGAAGAAATCAGAGAAACATCACCCTTCACAATAACCACAAATAGTATAAAATATCTTGGAGTAAATCTAACCAAACAAGTGGAAGACTTCTATGACAAAAACTTTAAATCTTTGAAGAAAGAAATTGAAGAAGACACCAGAAAGTGGAATGATCTCACATGCTCTTGGGTAGGTAAAGTTAACATAGTAAAAATTATCTTACCAGAAGCAGAAAGTGGAATGATCTCACATGCTCTTGGGTAGGTAAAGTTAACATAGTAAAAATTATCTTACCAGAAGCAATCTACAGATTCAATGCAATGCCCATAAAAATCCCAGCAAAATTCTCCATAGATCTTGAAAGAATGGTACTCAACTTCATATGGAAAAGCAAAAAACCCAGGATAGCCAAAACAATCCTGTACAATAAAAGAACCTCTGGAGACATCACAATCCCTGACTTCAAATTCTGTTACAGAGCTACAGTACTGAAAATAGCCTGGTATTGGCTAGCATAAAAACAGACAGGAAGACCATTGGAACTGAATCAAAGACCCGAATACCAATCCTCACACTTACAAAAACTTGATTTTTGACAAAGAAGCAAAAGATCTAAAATGGAAAAAAGAAAACCATATCCAATGAATGGTGCTGGTATAACTGGATGTCAACATGTAGAAGAATGAAGATAGATCCATATCTATCACCATGCACAAAACTCAATTCCAAATGGATCCAAGACCTCAACATAAAGCCAGCCAGCCACACTGAACCTCATAGAAGAGAAAGTGGGAAGTACACTTGAACACATTGGCACAGGAGACCACTTCCTAAATATAACCCCAGTAGCACAGACACTGAGAGAAACAATTAATAAGTGGGACCTCATAAAACTGAAAAGCTTCTGTAAAGCAAAGGACATGGTCAATAAGACAAAATGACAGCCTACAGAATGGGAAAAGATTTTCACCAACTCCACATCAGACAGAGGGCTGATCTCCAAAATATACAAAGAACTCAAGAAATTGGTCATCAAAAGAACAAATAATCTAATAAAAAATGGAATACAGACCTAAACAGAGAGCTCTAAACAGAGGATCTGAAATGGCTGAAAGACACTTCAGAGAAATGCAAATCAAAACAGATCTGAGATTCCATCTTACACCTGTAAGAATAGCCAAGATCAAAAACACTGACAACTTATGCTGGGATAAAGGGAACACTCCTGCATTTCTGGTGGGAGCACAAGCTGGTATAGCCCCTTTGGATATCAGTATGGTGATTCCTCAGAAAATTAGGAAACAACCTTCCTCAGGACCCAGCAATACCCCTTTTGGGTATGTATCCAAAGGATGCTCAGTCGTGCCACAAGGACATGTGCTCAACTATGTTCATAGCGGCATTGTCATAGCCAGAACCTGTAAACAACCTAAATGCCCCTTGATCGAAGAATGGGTAAGGAAAATGTGGTACATTTACACAATGGAGTACTACACAGCAGAAAAAATAATGACAGCTTGACATTTGCAGGCAAATGGATGGAGCTAGAAAACATTATTTTGAGTGAGGTAACCCAGACACAGAAAGACAATTATCACATATACTCACTCATAAGTGGTTTTTAGACACACAGCAAAGAAAACCAGCCTACAAATCACAATCCCAGATAACCTAGACAACAATGAGGACCCAAGAGAGACATACATAGATCTAATATACTTGGGAAGTAGGAAAAGACGAGAGCTCCTGTGTAAATTGGGAGCATGGGGACGATGGGAGAGGGCTGAAGGGGAGGGGAGAGGAAGGGAGGGGAGCAGAGAAAAATGTAGAGAAAAAAAATCGGTAAGAAAAAGTTGAGAGTTCCTGTAAGTCCGTCTCTTATGGGACTAGTAACTGGATAGCCAGAATGCACATAAAATGAGTTCAGAAACATGGAAGATCCAGCTGCCCATATGTCAACTTTCTTGTATTTGTGAAGATGTGAGGAAGGCCAAATGGTTGGTTCTTCCCTAGACAAGAGCAAGCTTCTCCTTAGGTGTTTAGGCAAACGCATCTTGGAAGGAGCTAAACTTTGAAAAACCATATGGAATAAAACGTAAAGTTTGAACAAAAACTTCTGAGTTGCTCTGGATATGTCCTTTTGGTTAGGCAGAGCTTTAGAAAAACTTTTCAGAAGAGAACTAAACATAGCTCCAGTGGTCTGGTTCCTTCTCTAGCTCACTGCACTTTAGCTGGTCTTTAGTGTGAGGAGCAGCAGGCTGTTGATACTGTGGGTGCTTACATCTGGAGTTCGTCTGGGAATACTTTTTTTTTTGTCATCACTTTAGACTGACTGGGATCATCCTTAAGAATCTAGTTCAAGCATCCCTTTCTGAGAGAGGCTGGTACTAAATGTAAAAGGGACACATCTCTGTGTTTATTTGTGTAATATCTGTCATCTCTCCCACTAGACTCTGAATTTGAGATGGTGGACTATGCCATGGTATATACTAGGCCACTGTATATACCCAGTGCTTAAGATCACTGTGCAACCTATATGCAAGCATTCAATAAATATTTGTTGAATGGAGTAAATTAACTAATGTCTAAGTGATTGGCTACAGTGTAGATTTGGAAGTGATCCGTATGTAATGAACGCTATATGTATAGATAGTTATTTTCAGGGTTTGGCAGCAAAAACCAAGTTTTTTCATGTCTTCTTTATTTACATGTGAGTGTATACATAAAATATTTCAGTGATATTCAGTATATATAGAAAATAGAGGAAGGAAAGGGAGTGGGAAATATGTAGCGCAATAAAAACAATAAAAAAGAAAATATCAAAAAAATAATTACTGGTAATACCACCACCCATATTATATTACTTTCGTGGCTGTGATAAAACACCATGACCAAAAGTGACTTATAGAAGAGTTTATTTTCATTTACAGTTCCAGAGAGAGAGTCCATGGAACTAAGTGACAGGCTCTACCTCCTATAGGTTCCATAGCCTCCCCAAATAGTACCAAAAGGAGATCAGGTATTCAGAGCCTATGGGGGCCATTTTCACCCAAACCTCCACTAATAGTATCCATTGAATTAGGACCCAAAGCAGAGGATGTGGAAGAGTAGAGATTTACATAGATTAGACCAGGGTCAGTGGTGATAGAAGTCTTCCTAGTCAGGGACCCCAGGTATTTTCCAAATTTCTCTATTTGATAGAGACTCAGGAGAGATAGCCTCCTCAGAGAGTTTATCTTCCTGACCATGGAAACAATCTGCCTTCTTAGTATTGTTGACTTATGTATTCACCAGAGTAAGGTTACTGCTATAATAAACAGCCTACAAAGTTAATACCTTACAATTATGAGAATTTCTCTTCCCTTATGCAACAGAGTTGTATAATTAAACCATAGTTTATTTTTAATTTATTCTTCTCTCATATATTATATCCCAACCACAGTTTCCCCTCCTTCCTCTCTTCTAAGTCCTTCCCAGGGATATCAACTAAATGGCATATCAAATTATAATAAAAGTAGGCATATAACTACAGTTAATTTTAGAGCATTTGCAGCATTCCCTCTGAATAAATATATCCATTACCAATCACTTCCCTTCCTTGTTTCCTCCAGTTTTCCTCCCTATTCACTATTAATCTATTCTGACAACCCATTAGTAGTTACTTCCAACTCCCTCACCTCACTAGCTAACCAATATTCTTCTTTTTTTGTCCCTGTCTATGGTCCCTGCTCTGGCAATTCCCTATAAATAGAGTGAGAAAATACACATTGTTTTGTGTGTGGCTTTTGCCATGTGGCATAATATTTAAAACCTTCATTTATGTTGGAGAATGCCAGTACTTCATTTTTGTGGCTGAGCATGCTACAGACCATATTTAACTTATCATTTCATCTGTTGGTGGATATTTGGGTTTGTTTCTACTTTTCAGTCATTGTATGGAGACTTCTATGAGCCTGGTGAGGGGTTACTGTTCGTTATTCCTTCCTTCATGTGTTCTTTCATCCAAATAAACTGCAAGGAAAATTGGAAAATCGAGTCTGGGTGACCAGGAAGGAAAGGAAATAGGCTGTAGTGAGCCTGCAAAAATTTGTAAGTAAGAAGTGAAGCCTTTAACTGGATCCTTTGTGAAGATTTCTAGTAACATGTCACAGGACAGGATCAAGGCAAGAATATGCTTCAGATCCTGCCACCTTTGCGCAAGTGGAAGGAAGAGTCTGCAAAATGTTGAGTTCTGTCGCACAGCCTTCTAGTCAGTGCAGAGCCATCGCATATTCCTTCGAATCCCCCTGGAGGCTGGGCAAACTTGGCAGGATGGGAGCACGGCAAGAGTTTCTGCCTGTGATGCAACTTGGACCTACTTGGAGAGTAGGAAACAACTATTTTGGTTTTCATTTCTTTGGCTCTGGGCATTGTTCATGTGACAACATAGGTTGTTTCTAGTCGTTCCCTTCTTCTGTAAGTATGAGGCATCTGGCCAGGGGAGGGCACCTGCTTTCCTATGGCAGGTGTGTATCTGTCAGAGCCCAATCAGGAAACAGAAACTACCTCATGTACTTAAAATGGAGGAAACAGAACATGGGAAATTGGTTGCATATACAATGAAAGAGTTGATGGATCAGAAAACCAGGAGGCAGCCTAGAAATTAGCAGCTATAGGAAGCTGCGCCACTCTTTCCCTGGAGAGGTCTAGAATAGAGGGTGACATTAGCAGAAGCCAGATACAGGAGTAACCTGGAGTAGTGATCCTGAGGCAGCCTCCTGGGAGCTGTCTATGGAAGAGGACCAGCTGCGGTCCCCAAACCAAGAAAGGACAAACAAAGTTGCTTGATCTTTTCTTCATCCCCATCTTCCAGTTACCTACCTAGATGGCCTTCCAGTGGCAATAGCCAGATACATGGTCATAAAAGCCTGAAGAGTTACCCTGAACAAAGCAGAATGGTGAAGGCTAGGAGAGTATCTGAAAGAAAACAGACCCATCAGTGACCCCATAAAACACTTTCAGATACACCAATTGTTTTCTGTATGCTCTTAACACAACTCTATTGTGGCATAGTTTATATACAATAAAATGTAAAATTAGAAGTAAATTGATGAGTGTGGCCAACAAAATAATACTCATCAGATTATCAGTGCTGAGAGCTACAATGATTTAATCCACAAAAGTTACCTTTTTTTTTTTACTGCTTCCTAGTCACTTTCCACTCCCATCCAGCCTCAATTTGCATAGTTTTGATTGATCTAGTTCCCCACCACCTCCTTTTTTGGGTAGTGTCAGAATTTGTATATACCCATTCAGTGATTTTTAAATTTTTTCCCTATGGTTCTTAGACTTGGGCTCTAGAGATTTCATTACTCTTCTTTCTCTGCTTTATTCCTCAATTACTTCTCTCCCCTCTTTCCTCTTTCTCTCCCTTTCTCCACCCCACCATGTACAATATTTATAGGAGCAATGTATTGTTAATAATTGATTTCAAAATTTTTGTTTGGAGTAGATTTTTGTTTATTTGTTTTGCTTTTTTCCAACACAGGGTTTCTCTGTGTAACAGTTTTGGCTGTCCTGGAACTCTCTTTGTAAACCAGACTGGCCTCTAACTCACAGAGGTCTGCCTGCCTCTGCTTTCCAAGTGTGGAGTAGATTTTTTTGTGTGTGACAGAGTCTCACACTGTTTCTCAGGCTAGCCTGGACCTCATCGAATTCCTCTTGTCTTAGTGTCCCAAATGCTTAGATCATACACGTAGGTGCCCACATCTCTCCCAAGTTCTTTTACTTTCAGTAAAGTCATCCCTAGGGCAGTCCAGTTGGTTATGTTGTATCTCAATTATTGGATCCCATTTTTCTACTTCTCTGCACATCTTAGAATTTTACTGTACTCCACATATCTTTTCTCAAATACCTGAGTCGAAGTATGGCTTAATTTTGTTTGTTACTATGAGTATTGGAAGCCTTGCCTAGACCTGATGATTAGCATTTATGGCTTTTTAATAGTTCTAGAGAATACTAGGTTGACAATGGATTGCATTTTTAATTTGATTCACTTCACCTGTGATTAGACCAACCCCCAACCCTCTGCTACCTTTTCTGTCTTATCAATATTTTGTACAAAAAGAGCCAGAGACTGCCATTTCTGATATCTTTGGACTCAGTTTTTGCAGGGCCTGGAATCCAAGTGCTGTGATTAATGCATGTGATAGCTTTTGGTTTCTGAGTTTATCATTCATATCTAGACTAAATTCAGGGAGTGGAGATAGAACAACAGAATTGTTAGGGTGGGTAATTTTATTTTGCTTAGGGATAATTCTAAGTTGGATTCTCTATCATCTTAATACTGTTTTTTTTTTTTTTTTAAAAAAAAAAAGCTCATTTACTCCTTGTCTTTACTGTCAAAGGCTCTTTCTTTCAGTGGTCTACTTAGACCAGGCAAGCAAGTGTGGAAATTGTCATCCTTCTGTAATTGACTTCATCATGACTTCCCACCATAGGAAGGACTGTTCACATGCTCATATGTCCTAAAAGTCTTTTATTTTGTTTTCAGCACCTGCAAGACAATGTTCTAGAAAGGAGAAGATCTCACTCATTAGAAAGTGATATGGAGGAATGTCAGAAAGCAGTCAGGGGTCATGCCATTGAAATACATGGAGAGGAAAGCTATAGGTAGAGAGACTAGCACAGGTAGCAGCAAGAAGGCTTGCACAGCTGGAGCAGATGCATAGATGATGGGGAGTATAGGTGGGAAGAGATGAGATTAGAGAAAAAACTAACTACAATATCTTGGAAAGTATTGGAGGCCATTTTTAGAAAATGATACCTTTTCTAAACTAAGTGTCCCTGAAGACTTAGTTGTATTGTTTAAAGCAGAGTCTCATTGTGTAGTCAGACCTCAAATTTACAATAGTCCTCCTGCCTTAGCCTCTAGAGTGCTGGGATGCAGTAATACACCAACTTGCTCCAGGAGAGGTTAGATTGGACCTGCTACCTGACTTAAAATTGTTGCAGGATCAATGGCTTCTGAGTTAAGAGTACATTGTAGAGAAGTAAGGGAGAAGGGGGAGGGGGAATGACTGTGGCTTGGGCCATGGTGCTAACTGTGGAAGTCATGAGGAGTGGATTTTTCAGATATGGTTTGAAATAAAAACCAGTGGCATCTGTTTGATGAATAGAACAGTATTCGGGGACATAAAGCATGACTAATGTTATTTTTTAGCCTAATAATTGAACAAGATGGGGAAGGCTGCAAAAAGACCATTATGATAGTGTGATCAAATAATTTTAGATGTATTGAATTTGAGAGATTAGACATGCAAAGGGTATGCTCAGGTGGAGATATAAATCTAGAGTTTGGGGGGTAATCTGAGCCAGAAGTCGAAATTTGATGGTTGTCAGAATATAGATGGTTTGAAAACTCGGGTTATAACTAGATTGTACTATGAGGAGATTTAATGTATTTGATACAGAGGAGAAGGGCCAAATGTTTGCGTTTGGACATCTCCATTGTTAAGATGATAGATATAAGTAGTAACCAAGCTCCAGTAAGAGGATAATCAGGTGGCTGCAGTGTCCTGCTACTCAAATGAATGAAAAAGGAGCCACAGTTGTCATGGACACACACAGGTCAAATGCATGTGTGTATCAAATGATCAGACAGCTCAAGGGCTGAGAACTGTTACATAGATTTAGCAATAGTGCAGACATACTGAGTCCGAATGTGCAGGATAAAAAGCATGGATGTCCAAGTCTCATATCTGGAGAGTCACATTTAACTGATCTGGTGTGCACAGTGGATTCCAGGACTTTCAAAGACCCCTAGGTATGTCTAATAAGTTTAAGACCACTATCATCTTTATTTTTTTTTTGTCGTTGTGATATGTCCTTAGTGTCAGAAACTGACGTTGCTGACTGATTAAACACAGAAGTTTTTATCTGTAGGGCTTGTTTCTGAATACTTGGGATCTGAAAATGATAAGCAGATCTGAAAGCTGATTAGTAACCAGTAAAGGGATAAGCTGTTTAGTGCCTGTCTTAAATTGGCTTTTACGCTGAAAATCTCTTGGCTTTCATTTTTTCAGGTGTTTGATTTGATTTGTGTTTATTCAAAAGACATTTTGTTTTAACAAGGGTAAGTTCAAGTTAATAATAATTTTAAAAACTCAAAATGAAATTTTAGTATAACTAATTCAGAAAAAAAGTAGCCCAACTTGAAAGCATTTAGGTGAGTTAAGCACATTCCTTGAAAAATCCTGAATATTTCATCCCTCAAAAGTTGTCTAGTAACAGGTATAGAAATTTAATAATTTTTCACATTCTTACCATAGATGTTAGGAATTATCTAGATGCCTTAGTAAATTTGAGTTGGTTTGGTATCTGTTAAAGAATTGAAGAATATCATGGTAGGCTATAGAAAAAGAAGTCTGATTTGCAGCCTGGTTAAATGAAATACTCTATGACAAAGAGAGTGGGAATGCAAATGCATTAAAAACAAGACCAAGGTAGAAGATAGAAAAAGAGAGTAGAAAAACATGCTTAATTTTTACAGGTTTCCAAAAGGATGCCAAATGTCTCCACTAGCCCTTCTCAATCTGAGTTACATCCCAACAAGAGAAATAAAGCCTAATGCCCCATGGCATCCAGTGAATGACATGAATAATTCTTTCCTGAGTATGCAGTGGGGCTAGTCATGTGCCATCTTTGGAAGAATTTAGAAACTAGTCATACAAATGATATGATAATGCTCTCTAGGGTTTAATTTTATTGTGGAACCCCAGTTGAGAAAGCCTATTTAGGTACTACTCTGTCTTCTTAGATGATGAAGTAAATTTTTGAGGTATGTCTTTAGGAAAGAAAACATTTTTAAAAACCTGCTATAAAAGTACCAAAATTTAAGAAGATTAGTTTCTTTGTTGATTTTACTAGAATAAAGCTGAGTGTAGTAGATACAATCTCAGAATTTTGGAGGCTGAAGCAGGAGGACTGCCATGAGGTTTAGGCCAGCCTGGACTACATACTGGGTTTCAGTTCATCTTGGGCTGAGTGACATGTCCCAACAAAATATTTAAAGGATTCACTAGACTAGTTATTAACAAAGCATAAAGACTACCATTTTATACAAATCCTCACGAGAGTTTTCTAAAGAGTTTAATGTGTATCCTTCCAGGCTTCTGTCTGTCTGCATGAACATCTGTGTTAGTAGTGTTTATTTCAAAGAACAGGGTCGTGCTTTTCATTAGCATTTTTCCATACAACATTATAGATATTCTATATTATTATGTATTTATTCCTTTCTAAGGGCTGCATTGTATTACATAGCTTGGTTGTTATACATTTTTATCTGTTCATTCTGTCAACAGACATTTACAACCATCTCCAATTGTTCACTATTACAAGCAATGCTGTAACAAAAGTACTTTTCAAAACTTGTTGGGAAAATTGTATATTATAAATTCTAGAAGTTGAATTGTAACCAGGCAGTGGTGGCGCACGCCTTTAATCCCAGCACTTGGGAGGCAGAGACAGGCGGATCTCTGTGAGTTCGAGGCCAGCATGGTCTACAGCTAGTTCCAGGACAAGCTCCAAAGCTACAGAGAAATCCTGTCTCCAAGAATCCCCCCTCCCCTGAAAAAGAAGTTGAATTGTTAAAGTCGGGATGCTTGCCTATCTTAATTTTTATGTAAAATTTCAAAAATTGGAGAATACTGTAATTGTAGGCAAGGATCTTCATAGACAAAGAGCAATAGGAAATAGAGAAATCAGAGAGTCTGGTATGGTGGATGGTGGCACATGTTTATATGAGCACTAGGAAGGCAGAGGCAGAATCACTGTGAGTTTGAGTCATCAGCCTCATCTACACAGTAAATTCTGGAAACAACCACACCTACAAAGTGAGATCGTGTCTAAAAAAGATGGAGGAAATAGAAATGCCAAAGTATTTATTACTAAGATTATCTCATGTGGTTATAGGGCCTGAGAAGCCCCATCATAGGCTGCCTTCAAGCCGCAGACTCAGGAAAACCAGTGGTAGAATTCAGTGAGTCCAAAGGCATGAGAATTAGGAGTGCCACTGTACATGATCCCTGAAGTCTGAAAACCTAGAACCAGGAACTTCAGTGTCTAAGGGCTGGAGAAGATAATTTGACAGCTCAAAGGGAGGGAAGGAGAAAGATAGATTGAGATTCGCCTTTTTGGTCTACTTGGACCGCAGTGTGTTAGTGGTGCTAACTAGCATTGGTGCTAGTGGGTCTTGAATCTATTGACTCAAATGCCAGTCTCTCCCACACACCAAAAAATGATATTTTTACCAAGTCTCTGGGAAACCATTAGCAAAGTCAAGTTGATATGTAAAACTAACCATCATTATAATTAATCTCCATGTACCCTTTATTCACTTGAATAGATAAATTTGCAAAAGCAAAATTTTATTTTACCTTAACCCTCACTTTCTTCTACTCAAAGATCAGATTTTATTATGAATCAAAGATATTCCATTTCCTCAACAGATATATCAAGGTTAAGGGTGCTTTTATGAAATAATTATAGATATGGTATCATAGCTAAAATTAATTACAGTTCCTTAATATCAGTGTTCATAATTTCACAGTTTTACTTTTTAAGATTTATTTTCATTTTATGTTTATGAGTGCTTTGCTTGCTTGTATATGTGTACACCATAATTCATGCAGAGGCAAGAAGAGGGTGTTAAATCCCCCGGAATTAGGGTAATAGGCGGTTGTGAGCTACCTGACATGGGGTACTGAGAACAAAATCTGGATCCTCTGCAAGAGCAGTAAGTGCCCGTAACCACCAAGCCATTTCTCTAATGTCTTATTTTTTTTTTACAGTGGATTTGTCTGATTATGAATCTAGACATCATTTATATATTGCATTTGATTGACAATGGATCTTAAGTCTCTTTTTAATACTGTTTTTTCCTCTTTTCTTCTGGTACATTAAGAATAAAATCAAGAAAGGAATTGACTATACTTTGATATGAGATTTTTCTGGCACAATTCTTAAGTAGTTGATACATTTGAAAAGGGAAAAAGAAATCTTAGAGTACTTGTCCTTTGAGCAGAACAAATGAATAT
>NW_026068029.1:953483-981368 GCF_014885135.2 Alexandromys fortis | reverse complement strand
ATATATAAACATCTTAACTTAGATGTTTATGATCTCATAACATTTTTCAGGAGAAACGGCACTGGTGACCGTGAGAAGGCTCTTCGGGTCATGCTCCAAGTTCTGCAAAGCTGTGATCACCCAGCTCCTGACATGTTTTGCCTGTGTGGTAGGATCTATAAGGACATCTTCCTGGATTCAGGCTGTGAAGAGGATGCAAGCAGAGACAGTGCCATTGAGTGGTAAATAGCACACACAGTGCTACATAGAGCAGAACCATGTAGGCTAGATAGCCAGGGCTTTCTCTAGTGCGTATATATGCTTGCCAACTGACAGTGAAAACCATTGCAATATATGTGGTCTAGGGATGTTCACATTTCTGGTTCTGAGAGAAAGCTGTGAGAAATGGGTTCCTGCTGTTCTTTATGCTTATCCCATTCATTTACTCATTCGGGAGAAAGGAGGCATCATGTACTTCTGCCAGTTGTCCTTTCCAGAATTGTGTCTACCACCAATGAGCATCATCCTCCCAGTGAGCTATTCATGTCTGCCTGTCTTTATTCAACAAATGTTTATTCAAGGCTTATTTTGTACTAGATACTTTTCTGTATGGGAGATGCAGACACAACAGTCATGAATCCTTATCTTTAAGGACCTTGCCTTGCTGTTGAGAGAAGTCAGCAAGCAAATAAAATCTATAGGATATCAACTTCTGCTGGAGGCTTGAGGGGAGAGTTAAGCAGAGAGGGAGGGTAAAAAGAAGGCTGAGAGAGTGTTCTGAAATTTTATTTTATTTTGTTTTATTTTGGGGGTGATAGGGATCAAACCCAAGACCTTGTGCATAATAGGAAAGTGCTCTGTTACTGAGCAATAGTTCAGCCCCTCATTTGTGTTTTTAAATAGGATATTTAAAAATAAAACTATTTTATTTTTTGGAGGCTTGTGATTCTGTGGGATTTTGAGGCAGTTCCCATCCTGGTCCTCACTCCTGAAGTTGCTATCAGCTTGAGGGTTAGGCAGAACTAGGAACCCTAAGATGGCCCCATGAATATTTGGCAGCTGATGTTTAAAGTGAAGGTGGGAGCTACAAGGCCTGCTGAGGCTAATTTTCAGGAACTCACTTGAACTCACTTGTGTTACATTTTGTGAAAATAAGTCATGTGGCCTACCAAAAGCAAAAGGGTAGAGAAATATGCTGTATCTTGGCCACCTAATTTTTATGCGCACAAATTTTTCTGGGATTCCCAACCACTTCCATACATTAGAACCCATTGAGAGGGACATCTGCTCAACTTC
This sequence comes from Alexandromys fortis, assembly GCF_014885135.2. Classification (NCBI taxonomy): domain Eukaryota; kingdom Metazoa; phylum Chordata; class Mammalia; order Rodentia; family Cricetidae; genus Alexandromys; species Alexandromys fortis. Next base: position 980,093 of record NW_026068029.1, on the reverse strand, counting down.
CTCTTAGACTGTGATCTCACATCACCTGCTCTTTTTGCCCACTTGTTGGGTGACACTGATACTGAGTTCACTGCAAATCTCTTGTCTCAGCCTTGCAAGTATTGAGAATAGAGGCATGAACCTCCCCCATGTTTAGCTTTGGTATAACTTTTCATTGTGATGAAAAACAATGGGAAGATCCAGTAAGATATATGAAATTTTAAAGTCTTAGAACAGGTTGGACTTCTGTTGAGTAGCAATGATTTTCTTGCTGTCCTCTGGTCTGTGTGGTGGTACTTGTGTTATCCTCCAAAGTTCATAAAACCACATTGTAACTGAATGATAGCTTTTCACTTTAAGAATTATTGTGTCACTAAATTCTCTTGTCACATAAATGAAAAGAAAATCACCCGTAGTTTGCAAATCCTTGGTATTCAACCCCATTGAATAAATTATTTTTCTTTATCATAGTAGTCATACTTGCTAATAGGATAAACATTTGTGTCTAGTAAAGAATAAAGATGAGAGTTAAAATGAATTTGTAAAGTTCTTCCTATAAACTTGCACACTTAAGACTTTTTGTCTTATTTCCTATCCTAATATGGTAAATTCCCTACCGCTCAGCTTCCCCACACATTTGCATTGATAGCCATTTAGGATCTGCTATTCAGGCAGTATGGTCGTACATGAAGAAGGGATTCACTGTTGTGATAATGGAAGCAAGCAAGCAAATGGCATGTAGAGAAATAACCCATGATTGATGCTATTGCTATAAAATAAAAATACCCAATATACACTGAGGAATTTAACTTAAAATGAGACTTAGATATCAAATTATCATTTTGGAGGATTATAATGGAGTTTAAATTTCTTTTGTATGTTTTCATTTTATTTCCTTATTTATATAGTCAATACAAGCTTCTATAATCAAAATATCTTAGGAGAAAAACTAAAAGCTTCTTAGGGTAAATTACTGTGTTGCTGTTACATTTTTAAAACTTTGACGCTGTATGTACCTGTTCATCAGGATTAGGGGGAGGGAACTATAAAACATTAGAGTAATAAGTATTTTCATGAAAAGATCATTTGTATTATTGTGTGCACATTTCATTCTAAATCAATAACTTAATGTAATAAGAATTTGGTGGCTCTTTAATTATAGGTATCGCAAAGGGTTTGAACTCCAGTCATCTCTTTATTCTGGAATTAACCTTGCAGTTTTACTGATAGTTTCTGGACAACAGTTTGAAACTTCGATGGAACTAAGGAAAATAGGTAAAGCTGTTCATTATTGCAGGTATTTATGATTTATTTATACAAGCTAAACATTAAAAAGTTCTGTTCAACTTATCTTTAATCCCAGCACTCAGAAGGCAGAGGCAGGTTGATCTCCTTGAGGCTGGGACCTATTCTACATAATGACTTCCAGAGAGCCTGGCCTACACAACAAGATGTGTGTGTGTGTGTGCGCGCGTGCAGGTGTGCAGGTGTGTGTGTGTGTGTGTGTGTCCGTTCAAATAACTAACGCTGCTTTTCAGTTACTTTACAATAGCAAACCTGACACAGCAGCCAAATAAAATGCCTGCTCATGCTTTTCCTAAATTCTTGTATGATATGGCAGAACTAGAAAGATTTGTTTCATGATATCAAAACTCCAATTCTCAAGGTGTCCGGCTGAACAGTTTATTGGGAAGAAAAGGGAGCCTGGAGAAAATGAACAATTACTGGGACGTAGGTCAGTTCTTCACCATCAGCATGTTGGCAAGCGATATTGGGAAGGCTGTCCAGGCAGCAGAGAGGTTGTTCAAACTGAAGCCCCCAGTTTGGTAAGTCCCATCTGTGCCTAGTAATCTCATGTCTCCATATCTGAACCTGTTCTAAATGTCTCACTCAAGGAGAAAATGTTAAAAACCAGCAGAACAATTGTTGTTTCTATTTTAATGTTTCTTCATTAAAGTAACTAAGACAGACATAACAGCTCTGAGGGGGTCGTTGCTTTTATGTATAGGCTGGAAGAGACAGATGTGCTCACCTGGAATGTATCCTTGCATGCTCTGTCCCTGAGACTAGACTATCAGTCGTCTTGACTTCTTTTAGATTGTGTCTTCAAGAGCAAAATGCTGTTTAATACTAGTATGTGTATGCTTTTGTGATAAAGCACATAGTAAAACTGAAAAAGAACCTCAAGAAAATGATGTTCCTGGGCTGGCCACACTCAGTAGTCTGCTGGCCATCTTGGCTCGGTGGTGATGTAGGGTCTTTTGTTGACCTTCAGTGAGGGTATTGGCATCCTCCTCACTTGCTATACTGCCTGGCTATTCCACAATGTACTCCCATTCCTATAGAAGCCCAGCCAGCTAATACTATTAAAGGACCTCTGGCCCTAGGTTATCCCAGCTACCAGCAAGACCACTGAGGAAGACATTGCCTGCCACTGCCATTGTGGGAGCTGATGTCAGTTCCCTTCCAGCTGATCTTATCTCCAAGGAAGTACTGACTCCTACATAGCCATGAGACCCTCCAGAGAGCGCCTCTGGTCTATTCCCTTGTTCTGTGGTAGGGATGGGATACCCCAGTGACCTTGTCACACAGGTCCCCCCTTTTTTTGTCTCTCAGGGCAGCTTCCTACATGTAACAAGCTCTCACTCCAGCTCCTTCCTGTGGCACCCTGATGAGTTTTAAAGCTAGTTTTTTGGCTTTAATGATGTTCATCTCCGATGAAAATTGGGCCTAAAAGACTAATAATAAAGACTGATTAATAAAATGGTGACACAGCAACAGCTGTAGATTAACCCATGAGTCAGACATTTAACTGTGCAGAGAAGGTTACTCAAAAGACATGAAATATGCTTATCAGAATGAGAAAGAGCAGGTACAGGTTGTATTTTTCTGCATTAAGGGTTCCCAATCTTTACTGTTCATTGGAGTCATTTGTGTTGCTGAAAGCATAAATCGTGATGCCCAAACTCCAGTGTCTCATTAAGTAGATCTTTAGTGGCCGGATGGTGGTGGCACATACCTTTAATCCCAGCACTGGGGAGGCAAAGGCAGGCAGATCTCTGTGAGTTCGAGGCCAGCGTGGTCTACAAGAGCTCGTTCCAGGACAGGCTCCAAACCTACAGAGAAACCCTGTCTTGAAAAAAAAAAAGTAGATCTATAGTAGAGCCTGAGAATTTGCATTTCAAGCTATAAAATACTCATACTGTTAATCTGGGAACCATAATCTGAGAACCACCTTTCTATAGACTTTCATTTTAATTACAAATGTGTGCTTGGTATGCTACTCACAGAAAAAGCATAGACAGTATCAGACTTCACCATAGATATATGAAGCTCCATCAGAATTGTGGTTACCTTATTGATAGCTATATTCTCATAATAAATGCTTAGTAGATACTTACATAATGCATAAATGATAAAGAGGAATGTTTTCTTAGGTATTTTCTAAGGTGCTTACCTTAGAGAGATGACTTGATAAAAGTTTTAATATTATGTTTTCTCTTATCCATGTTATCTGAGTTTTCTAAAATATGAATCTATTTCAGGTTAAATATTCCTTATTAGAAATACTTAGAATCCTAAGCATTTGAGATTTAGGAGTCTGGCTTGTTTTTCTTTATTTTTTTTAAAATATTTCTATAGACTTTACTAGTTGAGCATCCCTAACTCAAAACTGAACTGTTTCAAAACCTAAACATTAAAACTGTGCAAAATGATGGATTTCATTGTTCAATTCTTCTGTAAGAATGATCGTGTACTTATTGACTGTACTCAGCCCCATTACCTTCTCCCATCTCCTCTCCTTCTCTCTGGTCTTCTTCCTTTTACAAAACAGTACCCCTCTACTTTCAAGCACAGAAGTGCAGATATAACACTCAAAATTTTGGGGTTTTGGAACATCTCAGATTTTGATTTCTCTGACTAGTTCTTACCTTATATTTGCATGTATTTTTTAAAAAGAATACTTTAAATGGCCCATGTTTGCCTGCTAGCTCTTACTTTGCAGTTTAGTAGATGAGTTGGATTCTTGGGGTAGAAATTTCTTCAATCATACCCACTTTTTCCTATTCTCCCCAGAAGAAACAAGCTAATATTTGGTCTTCAGACCATGTCGACATATTCGAGGTTCTCTTAGACTGAAAGAGTGCATCTATATTGGGTCCCTGATACTCTTAGAATGGCTGCTGTGCACAGCTTCCTAATCTTAAAGTATGTTGCTGTGACTGGACCAGTTCGAGTAGACTCCAGAGAGAGGAAACCTCAATTGGATCTAATCCCTTTACATCAGTACCTGAGTTGACTGACAGTGCCCAGTACCCAAAAGCCAGACTGATGATTAGGATTTACTGGAAGAACTTAAAGAACTCAAAACTTTTATGGCTTGTTACAATGAAATGCGTCTAGAGGAGATTATATACCCTCTTCCAATTCCCATCTCTCAGTGGACCAGTATTCATGGTGCATAATTCTCCCATCACTGATATGTGACATTGGGTGTGAAATGTTGTCCGCTAGGAAAGTTCAGTAAGCCTTGATGTGCAGCTTTGCAGCTTTTTTATTAGAGTTAATTATGTAGGTATAAATTGTTCATGTATCTGCTCTTAATATCAGTCTTCAGCTCCTCCAGAGGTCAAACTGATATGGTACATGGGCCAAGGCTTCCACCATATTGTTAGTGCAGACTAATGGCCTAAGGCTCCTGGAAAACACATTTTTAGCAGACAAGATATTCCAGAGCTTAGAAGAATATTAATAATCTAGACTAGAGCCAGACATATTTGTGGAATGTGTCAATTTTGAATGCTTAAGGCCTGGTAAGCACCCAGACAAATAAGCTAGAGTCTTAACTGGTCTACTTTTCTAGATTACTCCAACTTTATCCTCAAAGAACTAAATAATACAATGATGCTTTCATATTAACCATTCATATTTAGTACAAGAGGGGTTGTAACCACCATTGCCTAACAACTATATTTCCAAATACTCAGTGACAACAGCATATTGGGCATAATCAAGGTGTCCTGATATGAAAGTCTACCTGATAATATTATTAATTTTTTAGTAAAAGACAACAAGTTTAGATGAGCAGTTTCTGGAATTGAGGGAGAATATGGGTACAGGGAGGAAGTAGTTAATACTATAGGACAACACCATGAGGTGTGGTGGCTTATAGCGATGGACATGAGCTCTACCTTGACCGTATCAATGGCAGCATTTGATTTTAATCCTATACTATGATTTTGATTGTGATAGTGTACTATAGATTTGCAAGATACTGTCATTAGAGCATACTGAATCAAGGATGTACAGGTTTCAGTATACTATTTCTAAAAATACCTTAAAACAGAAAGGTTACTTAATTTTTTTAAAAAATGGATTTGACATATTGGCATTTTGTAATTGCATTTTCTGTTGAACTAATTGTTTTCTAAAACAGTTATCCCATGCTTTTCTCTACAATTAGATGTCGTAATGATGTTTGGTCTTAACCACAAAGCCAAGAAACGTTGGATAGTATGTACTAAAATGGGGGTGTTAGTAAAAAGCTGTCTTTTAGAATTTTGCTGGACTGATTTTGCCTGTTCTTTGCATTTCTTCTGACTAGTTATGTGGTTGCTCAGTGCCTTTATGAAGAGCTTGTGACAAATGCGCATTGAAGTATATAAGGCATTGTTTGGGGAGGCTTCTTTTAAAGGCATTAGAATTGCTTTCAGTTTCTTTTCTAATTTATGAGGTTTGTGATTTTTCCCCCCAGGTACCTGCGGTCATTAGTTCAGAACTTGGTGTTAATTCAGCGCTTCAAGAAAACCATTACAGAACATTCACCCAGGCAGGAACGGCTTAACTTCTGGTTAGATATAATTTTTGAAGCAACAAATGAAGTTACTAATGGACTCAGATTTCCAGTAAGATATACTAAATGGGGCGGGAGGGTTGGTTGTTCCTTTGCTGAGATTAAACCTAGGAACTGGAACATACTAGGCGAATATTCTACCACTGAGCAATAGTGCTAGTCCCAATCTTTTAAGATAGAACAAAGACACTAGGGATTCATACTAAATAATTATTAAAAACTCTAAAAAGGAAGAAAACTGCAATTCATAATATTTGGATAATAGTCCTCTGTGAAATCAGCAAATGATAAATTAATCTCTGGGGGAAAGGTGCCCATGTCTCTCAAATAGTGATTCTCAACTAAATGTAATTTTGTTTCACTGAAGGGACATTTGGCAGAATTAGGACACATAATGGGCTGTTAGAACTATGTGTAAGAGGTGATACTACTGACATTAAGGTGTAAGGACTAGGGAGTCTGGTAAATGTCTCCCAGTAAGTAGACTAGCACCTCCTACACACACACACACACACACACACACACACACACACACACACAGAGAGAGAGAGAGAGAGAGAGAGAGAGAGAGAGAGAGAGAGAAATTATCTGGTTCAAAGTTCAAAAATGGAAGGCAAAAATGAAAAGATCTTGTTGTAAAAACTGTTATACATGTAATTTAAAGCTGTCTTTTTCTAAACTTTGCTTTGCCTCCAGGGCTACTAATTAATATTTAAAACTTTGTTGAAAGGGCAAATTGCTTCTAGCATTTCATTTAGTTTTTGTTGCAGTTTTACGGGCATCTCATAAATTTTATAAGTAAGATATCTAAATAATTCTAGAAATTGAATTTCAATAATTGTATTTCATATTTATGCCTTGATACTTTGTGGATATCGGTGATTTTAATAGGAATTTCATTAACTACTCAAAATGCAGTTATTGGGAATGATTATAATTATTTTGTTTCTAGGTAATACATTTTAAAATCTTGCAAACTGGATAGGTACATATCAGTAAAGAAAGCAGACACTTGTGAAAGCTTCACTTAGGCTTATCATATTAAACGTGTTGTTGCTCCGTTTGGGAGACTTGTTTTCTCACCCTCTCCCTCCACCTACATCTCTATGTTCTCTCTTTCTCCCTCCTTCCCTTTCTTCCTTTCTGCTCTCCAATATGCTTAACCAATTAACTAATGTTTCTTGGAAACGCCACTCATTTTTTATTTTCCTGCATATGTACATACTTGGTACTTGCTGGTCCCCCTGTCTGCTTCCTTATTTCTCTCAAAAACAGTAACTTCCTTCATTTTGTCACCTTCTCAAGAAGGCCTTTTGGTCCTCCCTATATGATGAGGCCCAACTTCCCCATTTCTGACAATACTCGTTTTGGAGTGTTGTGTGGCATTGGATTGGATAGCCTTGTGTATTCATTGTTTTGGATGCCACGTTTGGAACAGAGCCCTCATACAGTCAGAGATTATGTGCCATGCTACAGACCTGGTTCCTAGAGTCATGCTTGGCATAGTTGCTCCTTCGTATTCAAATTCTTCCACTTCCTCACTTGGCAGGGCCACCTGTTATAGATTGCTGTGTTTTGTAAAAATCTGCTCTTATTTTAGGTTCTGATAATAGAGCCAACCAAAGTCTACCAGCCTTCTTACGTTTCTATCAACAATGAAGCTGAGGAAAGAACGGTTTCTTTATGGCATGTCTCACCCACAGAAATGGTAAGGGGAAAATCATGAATAGCCCTTTCTTCAATATGATTTCATCAACAATATGATTTTCAAATAGGACAGTTTATGTGGTAGTATTAGAAATAATAAGAACCCATGCAGGAATTCTAAATCATGAGACTATGAAACTAATCACAGATGAAAGAAGAGAGAGCTTTCTTATTTGGATGTGGGCATGGAGGGCATTTGTGTTTATGTATAATCAATATAAAACTAGTACAGTTGGTTTTTTTTTTCAAAAGTTAGATTATAAGAGCCAGGTTGTGGTGGCACAGTCTTTTAATTCCAACACTCAGGAGGCAGAAGCAGGTGGGTCTCAATGTGTTCGAAGCCAGCCCAGTCAACAGAGCTAGTTCTAGACCAGCCAGGACTGATAACACAGAGAAACTCTGTCTCCAACAACAAAAAACAGTCTTTAGGGAAGTAGATACAGAATATATAAAGTTCCTTCATATTTCTCAACCCTTGCCCTAATTTCCACCCCCATTTCTAGTGATTTAGTAGATATCCCTGTATCCTTGTCCTAATTTCTACCTCCATCTCTAGTGATTTGGTGGATATCCCTGTATCCTTGCTCCAAACTCACTTGTATGTGCATAATATATGCACATATATTCCATACTTTACACACACAGACATTTTACATTATTATGTGGCAATACAAAATACATTTAAATTTTTAAGTTTTATCATGTGTATTTATTTATTTGTATGTGTTCATGTATGTGCATATGTCATAATTTGCATGTGAAGGTCAAAGACAACTTTCAAGATGTGGTTCTTCTTTGGTATTTGAGGATCAAATTTAGGTCATTCGGTTTGTGCAACAAGTGCTTTTTATCTTGACCTAACATATTTTTGCTTTTGAAACTTGTTTTTAAAGATTTCTATACATCATGGACAGTTTTTCACAAAACACACACACACACACACCTGATTTTTAAAATGTCATGTTTCTTAAGCTTTCTTATTGTATAGCATATTTTTTGGTCTAGATGAACCTATTTTATTTCACCTTTTTCATTGATACCTAGTAAGATTCTTCCATTTTTCACCCTTGTCAATGATCTTACAGATGAGCCTGCTTGACTCAAGAGTATGTGTGTTTAGAACTTTGATAGCTACTATCAAACTTCTGTAAGCTTATATTCATACTAACAATTATAATCGTCCATTATAAAGATTACAGAATGCTGAGCTGGGTCTTCAGGTTTATGGTAATAGAAGTATCTCCATCTGTTTATATAACGTAGTTCATTAGGTTTTTTCTTCCATAAGTTCTGCACTAATGAAGCACAATGCCTTTGATGAGCGCATTAGATAGGTTTATTTGCTGTGCGTGCGTTTCCATGGAGTATAGGGGGACTTCTACCATTAGCTGAGCAAAGGAAGATTATTTTTTTCCCTCTTAGCAAAAATGAGAATGATTATGTTATCAGGTAAAAACAAGAATTATTTTCACAAATAAAACACAACATTGTAAAGTAAAGAGACTCAAACTCAAATTAGAAATGCCTTAGCAAATATGGTCAAATCTCAAGCAAAGCCCAGCAATCTTGTCTAATGTTTAACTCTGGAGTAATGTTCCTGTTGAAAATACAGTTAACAATCATTAATGAGGATGAGATGCCATGATGTGCTTGTATTTATCCTGCATAGTGTATATTAAATAACATGGGTGCAAAAGAGAGGTTATATATATATATGTGCTCATACATATCTAAATGATAGATACAATGTACCGCTTGTACATGTATACATATTTCTCATTTGAAGAGTGCACACATTTTATTTTGCCTCATCTTTGTTTTTCTAAAATCTTGTCATTGAAGTACAGGTAGCACCCCTCTAATCTTAAAGTCCGAAGTAGTCCAAAATCTGAAATTCTAATGTTATTAGTCACAGAGCTTTGGATTTTGGAGCATTTTAGATTTCAGATATTTAGATCAGAGGTACTCAACTATTAAAATCTATGGATATATTGCAAAATCTGAAACATTTCTGGGCCCCAATATTACAGACAGGGGAAAGTCGATCTTTATTATATATACATGAAAACATGTTCAAATCATAAATGTATGCTGTGATGAATTTACACGGTGAAAAGAAAGCACTTCAGAAGTAAGCATACGTCAAGGAGTAGAATTCCAGTAAACCTGCCTCAGTTCCCTTTAGGCAGACTTCTGCAAGCCACCTCCATGTCCTCGAGATGGAAATTCCTGTTCCAGTCACTTTGTACCATGGTTGTTACTATCACTGTGGTAGAAACTTCAAAGTTCAGATCTGTAGATTTGTAATTTCATTGATATAAATGTGAAATACCTCATATTTTGACAGATGTTGTAGAAAAACCTAATGCTATTAAAGCAAAAGGGTTTTTGATGTTCTGGAATTCTACCAGTGTGGCCTCCATTTGAAATCCTGGGATGGTTATTGGCTCTTAAGTGAAATTTCCATTGGTGCATGTTATCTTACTAATTGTAAATATCTTAGCCTTTTCTTAGTAAGAAATGGAAAAGAACTATTCAAAAAGAAAATTTTCCTTGACAATAAAATGTTTTGTTATGTTCTTACACTTGTCAGAGGAAATAATCAAAGAGGTAGAAGTTTTGTTTTTCCAAGAGACACATTGTACATTTGCCGTCATTACAATTTTGAAACTCTGCAGCTTTTGAAAAGCAAGAGTGAGTTGCCTAGAGTGAGATGACATTTTTTTCTTCACAGTTATATTTTCCCTCATAGCATATGTGTGGATGATGGGAAGAGAACACTCATATACATGTATACAACTTCATGTAATGTCACTGCAAAATGAAATGAAATTCCTGGTTTATTAAGAATTCAAACTTATTGGAAGTATGAGGTAGTAGTATGCTGAGAAATGCTGACCATTTCTTGGAGTTCAGGCTGAGTTGTGGAGTTTGATTATTTCTGTGGTTTATTTAATCCCAAAGACCAATTTCCAAAAACTATAGGAAATCAAGTGAATTTTCCTGTATAAAATTATTTTCTACAATTATATGTTGGTGGTGTAGTCTGAAGCTGTATTTTAGACATTTCCTTCATGGCCTAACTTTATGCAAAGTTTAAGAGCAAGCAATGGTGGTAGAGGAAAGGGACAGTTGTTTTGAAAGTTGAGTCTTAGTATATAGTGGAGCATGTTAGTTTTATTACCATGCTGTTAAAAAACAACCCTCAATTTCAATATTTAACATGATAAAATTTTGTGTTTGCCTCATGCCATATCCAGGCTAATAGCAGAAGACCTCAAACCATTTTGCAGCTGGAGAAAAGGAAGGTAGAAGATTGCTGTAGGAGTTTGGGGGTGTTTTTTGTTTGTTTTGTAAGAAGGAGTTAGGCTTTTTATAGGGAAAAATGCTTTTTCATTTACTTTTTGAAAATAGGGTCTCACCCTTTAGCTCTAGATGGCTTGCAATTTACTGTGTTACCAGGCCAGTCTTGAATCTGTGGCAATCTTTTGCCTACTTAGGGCTGGGATTAGACTTGTGCCCTATGCTCAGCTTTCATAGAGGTTTGTATGGGCTTCTCATACCTCATTGGTAAGGACTCTGTCACATAGCCTCACCTAACTGCAAGAAAGACTGAAATTGGGGTTAGCTTTGTGTCCAGAGAAAAAGTGAAATGAAGAGAAATGAGTTTTGTCAGTCTCACTTCTCCAAATATTTTTATAAGCCACTCAACTGAGATGGGCTGTCCCAAAGCTAGTTCAGAGTTTGCCTACTGAGTTGACAGAGATGAAAAACTACTCAATGTGTTTCTGTGGGTAGGGTAGCTATCTCAAATTATGCATCTCAAATTTACATTGTTTGCTCTAAACTGGATCAGAGACGTACATTTTCATATCTTAGAAAATGTTTTATGTGTTCCAAATTATGCGAAGTGTATGGCTCAAACCCCTAATCACTGTTGAAAACAAACTAGAAAAAAATAAATGACCATAGAATGAAACAGAAATGACACTTTATTGAGAAAAATTAAGTTATTAACTTCTGTCTTTGATACTTGCAGAAACAAATCCACGAGTGGAATTTTACACCCTCTTCTATTAAGGGAATAAGGTAAGAACATGAGAAAAAATATGCTTTCTGTTTAAATACAAATAATGGTGGTGTTTAATGTGCTTTGATGGTTCCACTTATAAGATATGATGTCTTAATTTTTGTTTTTAACAGAACCTAACAGACTATTCTCTTTATTGTCGTCCTATATGAAGTTCATAGTGTGATGCTAGGAAGGGCCTCTTGACTTTTCTAATGCAGTAGAAGAAATGATTGGCTAGCAAACTTTCAAGAGTAGTTCTATCTCGTGACTGAGCAAAGAATATCCTTTTAGAGCCAAAACGTTCAAGTGCTTGTCACCAAAGGCTCAAGTTAGGAGTTACTTGGCATCTAGTACTTGAGTAATGCTTCTTGGACAGAGCTCTGGAGGTAGGGGGACTGTTAATAGGGACACAGATGATATATTCCAAGAAGTATGCAACTTGCTTTTGGGATCAGGAATGGCAAGCTTTCCTGGCTTACCCCAAGCCAGGTTCACATACCTTAGCTGCCCTATTCAATGTGCCAGGATTCCAAAGGGGGGAGTTGCTATGAAGTAGATAAGAGTTCTCTCTTTGATATGTGACAGTAGAATCACTTGGCCTCTGTAGGTTTCTGCTTTTTCTGTTTTAATCAAATCAGGAAGTTAGACTGGAGTTTTCTGTTCTTTCTCTAAATATAAGACTTAACTCAGAAGCCATTGAATGAATCCCTAATTACCTTCACACCCAGCATAATCCTGTCCTGAATACATTTGTGACTAAATGAAATAACGGTGTACTTGGATAATACTGCCTGGAAACCACAAGATAGTGCGAAAGGCATTTTCAAGACTGTCTTACGTGAAACAATGTTGTATAAAAAGTTGTTGTGGCCTTCTGTTTATATCTCTTCAAAGAGATACCTCTAGCTGCCAATTCAGCAGGGATTTGCATAGGGCTGTGACTCAGACTTCAGGACTAGCATAAAATGACAGGCATGCTTTGAATCCTATGGTAGTTATTTTTTATAGATTAGTTTTTCAAAACTGGCTCATTTATAACCTAGATTTAATTTGTTTTGAATCACCCTGAGCTGTTCCTATTTTAATACATGTTCTTTGTGTCAACTACAGCATAAGAATAAGAAATGTTTCATTTATTGGGAAGCTAAAGCAAGAGAATCATGAATTGGGAGTCCAGCTGAGGCTACATAGCAAGCTCAGCACCACCCTGAGCTGTACAGCAATACCTTGTCTCAAAACAAACAGACAAAAAAAAAAAAGGTCTGGATCAAAAGAAATGACAAACAAGGGGCCAGATAAAGTGGCTTCATTTGTTTAAAGAGCTAATTGTATAGATGGTAAACTGACCTGATTTCTCTGCGGTACCACCTGGCAGAATGAGGGTCATATCACATTGACCCAATGTGAGTGAACTTTCTAACAGCACAATCTATGAGTAGATAAGAGTGTGCCGACTTTCATTTACTGGCTTTTGTGTAAGCAAACTGAATATTGCTTGTCTGAAACTCTGTAAGTCAGGTCCAGACATCAGGTGGAAGTAGACTGGAATACATTTGAAGGACTTTCTCAAGTTTACATTGCGTGACCATGAATACTGAGATCTGATACTTTAAGTGTATTCTGAGGTTATAATTATTTCATGAATACCCTTATCTTTCTGTTTCTGTAAGATTATAAACTACTAGAAGACAGAGATAATATTCTCTAACCTTTTGTTGTGCATGTTTTCTTTGCTCTGAATATAGAGGAATCTCTTGATACATGTTAAAATCAATTGATAAATACATTTGCAATATAGATGTCTGTAGCACGATTAATAAAAGTCCAGAGACAGATATTGGGGTTCAGCCTGAAGGTCAGAAAAGCAAAACAACCAGACACTGGCTCTTACCTCTACCTCAGTCAGAAATGGCAATCCTGCCTCCAGGAATCCTCAGAATGAGACTGTGTGTGAGAGCTGCCTCCTTCTGTCTTATAGTCCTCTCTAGGACTGGGATTAAAGGCGTGCACCACTACCACTTGGTTTCTATGGTAAACTAGTGTGGCTATGGGATTAAAGGTGTGTGTCTCCACTGCCTGGTCTGTAAGGCTGACCAGGGCGACTGTTTTACTCTCTGATCTTCAGGCAAGCTTTATTTATTAAAATGCAAATGAAATATCAGTAAAAATGTCTCTAATTTTAAATTTCATAGAGTAAGAAAAGGCAAATTGTTGGGGTATTTTCTAAGGATGAATGAATCATTGGGCCTAGAGAGATGGCCAGGTTGGGTGGATCCCAATTTCCAGCTCTGTATCTCTAGCTCTCTGAAGGATCCCGAAGCTTCTGCTGGTCTCTGCAGAACCTGCACACACAGGCAATACACATATGCATAATTTAAAAATAAAAATACTTTTAAAATAATGATTAATAAAATCAGGAACTAAGAAAATTTAAGGTAGATTTTTAAAAGATTTTCTTTAAAAATTAAACATCAGAATATATTTTTTGTTGTTATTGTTTGTGTTTTGAGATGTGGTCTCTCTGTGTCACACTGGCTATCCTGGAACTTGCTCTGTAGACCAGGCTAGCCTAAAATTCAGGGATCCATCTGTCTCTGTCTTCTAGTGCTGAGATTAAGAGCATGTGCCATCACTTCTGGCATTTGTATAAGCATTCTTATGTTTTGAAATTTTACAGCCTATCCAAGTTTGATGAACGGTGCTGTTTTCTTTATGTCCATGATAATTCTGATGACTTTCAAATCTACTTTTCCACTGAAGCTCAGTGTAATAGGTGAGTTATAGCTAATTTAGGTGCAGCATATTTATGAGATGATCTTTAAAGATCTTTGTTATAAAAATGTTTATTAACTGTACTGTCTTTCTCAAAATTTTAGTTCATAGACAATTAATTGTTTTTACATCACTGAGGTATAATCCACATACATTCCAACCATCCAGAGTATATAAGCTAATGATATTGATGTAGTTCCAGACTTTTACAACCATCACAATATACTATGAGGATATTTTCACTATTCCTAAAGGAAACCTAGTAGCAGTTAATATTCACTTACCATTTTCTCCTAACCTCCCCCTCTATAACCTTAGCCCTATACAACTACTTACCAAAATTTCTATGAATTTGTCCATTTCGGACATTTGTATTCATGTTGTGATATAATATGTGGACTTCCATGCCTGACTTCTTCTCAGTAGCATCCAGTTTTCAAGAGTCTTCCATGGCATCCCAGAATCAGTACTTTGATGCTTTGGGGTGCTGAGTAGCATTTTATTTTATGCTCATCAGTTGCTGGTCATATGGGATGTTTCTATCTTTTGAGCTGTTGCGAATTTTTCTTCCATGTACATCCATGTACAGATTTCCTGAGTACACAAGTTTGTATGTTTTGGGCATCAAAATACTGAATTTTAAAGTAACTTTTCTCCCACTTTCCATTACCGTTAGCAATATGGGAAGGTTCAAATTTCTCTACCTCCCTGTCTTCATTATTCTTTTAGTTCTAGCTATTATAATTGATATTTGTTTGAATTGCATTATGTTTCGTTTGCATTTCCATAATGACAAATGATCCTAGGCATCTTTTCATATGTTGACTGGACACTTTGGTATCCTCTTTAAAGAAATGTGTGTTCAATTCCTCTGCCCAATGTTGAAAACTATAGGAAAGTCTCAATAAAGTAGAAATAATTTCCAAACATGTTTTATACAGAATTCCTCGGTGATACCATTTTTCTACAGTCATATTGTTTCTATATGCATGTTTTTTCTCTAAAATAATGATGAGTAAGCCATAGAGATAATGCTGCAATGTCTATAAGTATTCCAGTATATTTCCTAAAAAAGGAATCTTCACTTATATACTTACTATAGTTACATAATTAGGAATTAAGATGGCCCTGGGTTTATATTCTAGTACAAAATTTCATTTATTTTTCTCCTAATGTTTTTTATACCAAAACAAGATATTTTATTTTGGCTTGCAGTCCAGTCTATGATCGTGTGCTGCATTTAGTTGCCATCTCTGTATTAAAGTCTTCTCCCACCTTGAAGATTTAATACTTTCAGAGTGCACAGGCAATATATGTTGTAGTCTTTTAATTGAGGGGTTGTTTGCTGTTTCCTCATAATTATATGTGCATTATGTATATGAAATAGGAAAAAAGATACTATATTACTTAGTCACTCATATCAAAGGATACTCATTGTCCTAGGGTTTCTATTACTGTGAATAGACACCATGGCCACAGCAACGCTTATAAAGAAAAACACTTAATTGAGGTGGTGGCTTACAGTTTCAGTGGTTCAGTTCATTATCATTATGGTAGGACATGATGGCATGCAGGCAGACATGGTGCTAGACAGGTAACAAAGATCTATAGGCAACAGGAAGTGGTCTGTCTCACTGGGTGTATCCTGAGCATATATGATACCTCAAAGCCCACCTCCACAGTAATACGCTTCCTCCAACAAAATCACACCTACTCCAATAAGGCCACTCCTCCTAATTATGTCACTCCCTTTGGGGACCATTTTCTTTCAAGCCTTCACAGTCAATATTATTACTCATGATGTTATCTTGGATCAGCTAGTGAAAGTGATGTTTGTCCAATTTTAGTTGGGTTATTTGTCTTTCTGTTATTTATTATTTTATTATTTATTAACTTGCATATTCTCCATACATACCCAGATACAATTTATAAGACCTTCTTCCATTCTTTGGTTGTCTTTCCATATCACTAATAGTATTACTTATAACACAAACATTTTAATTATTAGGTTTATCCATTTTTGTCATCTGAAATTTTTGTTTTTGCTTAAGGTTTTAGGGGCTGGAGATGTCTCAGCAGTTTAGAGTACTTACAGAGAATCCACAACAAGCAGTTCACAATCACTCCATATACAGAGGATCCATTGCCCTCTTCTGGCCACCATGATCACTGCACACACATGGTATGTGTACTGATTAGCAGACACATAAACACACATAAATAAAAAACTAAATTTAAATAAAAATGCTTTGCCTAATTCGAGGTACTCTGGTTATTATTATAGAATTTATTTTTTTATAAGAATGATTCTATGGTTCTATCAATTTAATAGGCTTGGCTGTCATTTAGATATCTGGTGCATTTTAATTCATTTTACTTATTGTTAGGGGCATGCCAAGGTGCTCACATTGCAGTGAAAAGACAACTTGCTAGAATAGGTTTTCTCCTTCTTGCATGTGGATCCCAGGAATTAATCTTAGGTCTTTAGGTCTGGCAGCAAGTGACTTTACCCACTGAGTTATGTCACATCCCTTTAATTAATTTTTAATATACTATAAGATGGAATATAACTTAACTTTTGTGTGTGGTACTTGATTGTCCTAATACCATTGGTGGAAAAGAATATTCTTTTCTCCATCAAATAGTCTTGGCACTCTTATACAATGAGTTGGCCCTCTAAATTTATAGACTTCTATTCCATTGATCTACATATCTGTCCTAACTAGATATAGCCTAGTATCCACTGATCATCTTTTTCTTTCTTTTTTAGTGATTTATTCTTACCTTATGTGCATTTGTGTCTTGTCTGCTTGTATGTCTATGTGAGGGTATTGGATCCCCTGGAACTAGAATTCTAGGCAGTTTTGAGCTGCCATGTGGGTGCTGGGAATTTAAAACAGGTTCCCTGGAAGAGCAGCCAGTGCTCTGAATCACTGAGCCATCTCTCCAGCCCCTGATCATCTTTTTCTATCCCCCCCCCCCCGTCCTCTGCTGTCTTCCTCCTTTGGTAATCCCCACTCTATTCTGACCTGAAATTAGTCTGTCAAAGGGACATCTGTACTCCCAAGTGTATCTCAGCACTTAATAGCCAAAAATGAAAACAGTTTAAGTGTCCATCAGCTGATAAGTGGATAAAGAAATGTGGTACCTATACAGAAAATGTAGTTAACTCTAGCCTATGGATGGAATCTACAAAAAGAAGTCTTCAGTTCACTAGAAGAGAAACTGTTCTTGTGTTTTACATATGTGCTACATTAAGAGAGGTACTTTAGTCTCAGGTAACCAACTAGTTAGTTGGTAGAGACACTTCATGAAGAGTACTTACATATCACATATGTTTTGAACTAGATTAGGGAATCACTAAAGTACCATGTCAAATCAAGGGTAGAATGATTGTTCCATAACTTGTTTATTTTATGTGTAAGTATAATGTAATACAATAAGGTTAAGTTAAACATAAGGGGAAAGAACGTTCCTGATGGGTGGTATTCTGTGACATTTGCTGTTCTAGGTTTTGCACTTTGGTGAAAGAGATGCTAAACAATGGAGTGGGCAGTACAGTGGAGTTGGAGGGAGAGGCGGATGGAGACACCTTAGAGGTAAATCACAGAAGATCCAGAACTAGGAAAACATCCTTTAATATATATACTGTTGGTGCTTAAAGAAAAAGTCTCAATTCTCATGTGAATCCTCTATTAAACATAGTTCAAGATACCTTTGAAAACCAGCCAGACGTCATTGTCCATGGTCTCAGAAATTAAGTTTAAAGTGTCTGTAGAATAATCTTATGATCATAGGATCCTGTCAGTCAGAATATTTAAGAAAAATAGCCATGGGTTAAAGTTTTCTTTTATGCATAACTATGCAAAGTATATTTTTCTAAGTTAATATTACTTATGAGACTCCAAGAGAGATATTTGACAAACTGGAAACCAATTTTTGCCTAAATGGACTTTAGTTATATCTACCTGCACATGGTATATTAACTATATCAAGGTTTGAATCACTTTAAGGAAAGTGACCTTATCATAAACTCATGTAGACAGCACAGTTGTCCACAATGACGACATCATTTATTTGTATTTTAATCTTTCAGTCATTCAGATTTGTCACTAATTCAAGTTCTCCTAGTAATTACAATTTCTTGAAATTTTATTATATCGAAAGGGTTCATTTAGTTATTGGGTCAAGGTACAAAAATTATTAGCTGACAATCAAAAGTGTATTGCAGAAGTGAAGTGAGTGATTCCCTGTAAAGGCAACAGGTGTGGGAAGAGAGAAAGCTGTGAAATAAGTCTGTCAGACAGTGAGGACCCACCCTTTAGTCATCTTAATTGTGTATTAATTGTCATGAGCACCCTATAGGAAGGAACTTATGGATTAGTGTATAAATTGCTCTGGGGTTAAGTACAAACAGTGAGGACATGCCAAACCCCAGAAATACTCATTCCTTTCTCTCTGTTTTACATAAGAGTTGCTTAGACTACTGTTATCTTTGTTTTAATAATTACGTAAATTTAATAAATTTAAATGCAGCTGCCTGCAATGGCTTATTACACTTGTCATTTTCATTTTACTGTGTATGTGCATGCTATGTGTGGAAGTCAAAGGATAACTCTGGACTTAATTCTCTCCTTTCTATGGGTTTGGGAGGGTTGAACTCAGGTCATCAGGCTTGCGTGGTGAGCACTGATACCAACTGAGCCATCTCACTGGTCTTGTTTTTGCTTTGTAAGGCAAGTTATTTTTTCTTTGTAGTCCAGATAACCCTGAGCTTCCATGAAGTTCCTGTCTTAGCCTCCTGAGTGCTGGAATTATAGGCATGTGCTACCACATCAAGCAGGGTCGCAACAGGTTTTTATGAGAAGACAGATGAAATGGACTAGCAATTTATCTCAACTGTAAAATGTATTTGCAACATGTGCTAGATCTATATGACTGAAAGGGAGTCCTCCCAACATGCAATATTAAGATGTTAACATTTATTGACTTTTAATTCTTTCTTGGGCTATTGAAAGAGGCTTGTTTCCTGACAAGTTGATAAGTGATCATGCAGGAAGATACTGATTTGTGGTATTTAACATCCTTAGAAAGTTTTAAATTGCAGCATTAAAATGGTGAAAAATCTCAAAAAGGTAAGCCAGGTAATTTACAGATGAGTCTTATTTTTACTTTTCTGATATTACATTTCATTAAGTCATTCTATAAATACATAAACAGATGAGAATAATTGTTAAATGAAAAGTATATAGCCTAAGAACCATATTTTGCTTGGCACTCAAATAATGCTTTGTAATTTTGAAAACTTGTTACATAAATTTTGGGCTTATTTTCAGTAAGTTGTGTTTTGTCTTTTTTTTGTCCCATTGTTTTCCCTTGTTTAGTATGAATATGACCATGATGCAAATGGGGAGAGAGTTGTCCTGGGGAAAGGCTCCTATGGGATTGTGTATGCTGGCCGAGATCTCAGTAATCAAGTACGAATAGCCATCAAGGAAATCCCCGAGAGAGATAACAGGCAAGTTGGGACTGTCCTCCATTTCAGCAATCTGTATCCCAAGCCTACCACTGATGGTGTAAGGATTTAATCTATGTCAGCAGAATGGTGTGGCTACCTTATGTTGTCAGAACTTAGGATGATCGTATTAGAAGGGTAATCTGCTTTTGTTCTCTATTAAGAAAAATCCAACTCCTTAAAAGTTTATAGATTAAAGAATGTCATATTTCAAAAGAAAATTGTATTTCTTCCCACAACTATGTCTGAAAATTTACTTTTTATGCAGCTATTTGAAAATATTTTAAAATGTGCCTGAGAAATTTTTTTCTCTTTGTATTTCAGTGCTGGGGATAGAACCCAGGTCCTCGAACATGCTAGGCAAGCACTCTACCACTGAGCTACATCTCCAGCCTTGACTGAGTGCTCTTAAATTTACACTGTAAAAATTGAAAATGGCTATGATTTGTCTGGATATATCATTACAGAACTTAAATGCAGTTAAAACTCAGAGCTTCACAATACAAATTTTGTTAATAACTGTGGTCTTCAACCTTACCATAGATTTGGGGCTATTTTTCTACCATCAGTATTACAACTTAGCAATTTTATTATTACATTTTTTGAATTTTTTATACATTGGAGTCTGATCATATTCTTTGTTCTCTCCCATGTCCTCCCAGATCCTCCCCGACCCCCCAGCTTCCCTACCCATCCAACTTCATGTTCTTAGTTTACTTTATTTTAAATTTAAACCTCATCTAAATCTAAACAAAAACACAGCAGTGCTTACTGTTGAGTGATTCTGTAGAGAATCTATGTACATAATCATGACCCCAACAGAAATAATCATGGACCATAGACACATCTACCATAGTTGTCAGTGTTGCCTCCAGCTCTGGGTGCTAATGCTCTGGGATTGTGAATTGTAGGCTGGTTTTCTTTGCTTCATGTCTAAAAACCACTTATGAGTGAGTACATATTTTTCTTTCTGGATCTGGGTTACCTCAATATGACGTTTTCTAGATCTATCCATCTGCCTGCAAATTTCAAGATGTCATTATTTTTTCCGCTGTGTAGTACTCCATTGTGTAAATGTTCTACATCTTCTTTATCCATTCTTCAGTCAAGGGGCATTTAGCTTGTTTCCAGGTTCTGGCTATGATGAATAATGCTGCTATGAGCATAATTGGGCACGTGTCCATGTGGTACAATTGAGCATCCTTTGGATATATACCCAAAAGTGGTATTGCTGGGACTTGAGGAAGGCTGTTCCCTAATTTTCTGAGAAATTGCCATACTGGCATTCAAAGGGGTTATACCAGCTTGCAATCCCACCAGCAATAAAGGAGTGTTCCTTTTACCCCTTATCCTCTCCAGAATAAGTGGTCATCAGTGTTTTTTATCTTGGCCAATCTTACAGGTGTAAAATAGAATCTCAGAGTTGTTTTGATTTGCATTTCTCTGATGACTAAGGATGTTGAATATTTCCATAAGTGTCTTTCAACTGTTTTAGATTCCTCTGTTGAGAGTTTTTTGTTTAGGTCTGTACTCCCATTTTTTATTGGATTATTTGTTCTTTTGGTGTCCAATTTCTTGAATTCTTTGTTTATTTTGGAGATCAGCCCTCTGTCTGATGTGGAGTTGGTGAAGATCTTTTCCCATTCTGTAGGCTTCCGTTTGTCTTGTTTACTGTCCTTTTCTTTAAAGAAGCTTTTCAGTTTCAGGAAGTCCCATTTATTAATTGTTTCTCTCAGTGTCTGTGCTACTGGTGTTATATTCAGGAAGTGGTCTCCTGTGCCAATGCGTACAAGTGTACTTCCCACTTTCTTTCCTATGAGCTTCAGTGTGGTCGGATTTATATTGAGGTCTTTGATCCATTTGGACTTGAGTTTTATGCTTGGTGATAGATGTGGATCTATTTTCATTCTTCTGAATATTGATACCCAGTTATACCAGCACCATTTGTTAAATATGCTTTCTTTTTTCCATTTGATATGTTTTGCTTCTTTGTAAAAAATCAGGCGTTCAAAGATGTGTGGATTGATATCCATGTCTTTGATTCCATTCCATTGGTCCTGCTGTCTGTTTTTATGTCAATACCAGGCTGCTTTCAGTACTGTAGCTCTGTAGTTGAGTTTGAAGTCAGGGATTGTGATGCCTCCACAAGTTCCTTTATTGTACAGGATTGTTTTGTCTATCCTGGGTTCTTTGCTTTTCCATATAAAATTGAGTATTGTTCTTTCAAGATCTGTAAAGAATTTTGCTGGGATTTTGCTGGGCATTGCATTGAATGTGTAGATTGCTTTTGGTAAGATTGCCATTTTTACTATGTTAATTCTGCCTACCCATAAGCATGCAAGATTTTTCCATTTTCTTGTGTCTTATTCAAATTCTTTCTTCAAAGATTTAAAGTTCTTGTCATATGGGTCTTCCACTTGTTTGGTTAGAGTTACTCCAAGATATTTTATGATTTGTGGCTATTGTAAAGGGTGATGTTTCTCTGATTTCTTTCTCAGCCCATTTATCATCTGTGTAAAGGAGGGCTACTGATTTTTTCGAGTAAATCTTATATCCTGCTACATGACTTGTCTGGGACCAGCCTCGACAAAAACACCACTTGCCAGGATCGGTGCGTGGAGATTTAGAAAAATTAGTAAAGAATATGAGGATGCATAAAAAACAGTAAAACAGAAACCATAGAATAGTACCGGGAGGGCATTCCAGTGAATACTGAAATTGTCCGAGTTTAACTTTCCATACACTTTTATACCCCAATACAAAAGGGGGACAAAGGCAACAAAAGACTTCTTTAACATGATACAAAGGACAACTTGAACAGTTAATTGCTTTAACACTTTGAGACATCAAGTCATTAGCATTGTTTAGGCAGTGAAGCCACCCTAGACCAAGTCTCCTAAATGCAGCCCTTTTCCAGGTAACCTCCAATTAAAAAGAAGCAAAAGCATGCTTGCATATCCTGACCATCTGTCAGGATGGAAATCTGCTCACATTTTTGGGCCTTCACAATTACTGGAGGTGTTTGAATTGTAGAAGTTCCTTGAGATAATTTTTGGGGTCGCTTATGTAAACTATCATATCATCAACAATAGTGAGAGTTTGACTTCTTTTCCGATTTGTATCCCATTGATCTTCTTTTGTTGTCTTATTTTCCTAGCTATAACCCATTGCATAGATATGGAGAGGTGGACAACCTTGTCTTGTTCTGATTTTAGTAGGATGACTTTGAGATTCTTTCCATTTAGTTTGATGGTGGCTGTTGGCTTCTCAGTCAGCCCTCCTTGTCCACCACGTTCAGAGAGTCCAGTTTCATCCCATGCTTACTCAGTCCCAGTCCAGCTGGCCTTGGTGAGCTCCCAATAGATCAGTTCCACTGTCACAGTGGGTGGGTGCACCCCTCGTGGTCCTGACTTCCTTGCTCATGTTCTCCCTCTTTCTGCTCCTCATTTGGACCTTGAGAGCTCAGTCCATTGCTCCAATGTGGGTCTCTGTCTCTATTTCCATCCATCGCCAGATGAAGGTTCTATGGTGATATGCAAGATATTCATCAGTATGGCTATAGGATAGGGCCATTTCAGGCAAGGAAGATGGGGACATCTCCTTGGACACCTGGGAACCCCTCTAGGGTCAAGTCTCTTGCCAACCCTAAAATGGCTCCCTTAGTTAAGATATATACTTCCCTGCTCCCATATCCACCCTGCCTCCATCCCAACCATCCCATTCCACCAAGTTCCCCCCATCCTCCCCTTCTCACTTTTCTCTCCCCTTCTCCCCTTACCCTCACCCCTCCTCCTCCCCCTAGTTCCTAATTTTTTCCTGGTAATCTTTTCTACTTCCAATATCCAGGAGTATAACTATATGTTTTTCTTTGGGTTCACCTTCTTATTTAGCTTCTCTAGGATCACAAATTATAGGCTCAATGTCCTTTATTTATGACTAGAATCCACTTATGAGTGAGTACATACAATATTCCTCTTTTTGGGTCTGGGTTGCCTGACTCAGGATAGTCTTTTCTATTTCCATCCATTTGCATGCAAAATTCAAGTTTTTTACCGCTGAGTAGTAAGTACTCTTATGCGTACATATTCCACACTTTCTTTATCCATTCTTCCGTTTAGGGGCATGTAGGTTGTTTCCCTGGTCTTGATTTAATTTTGGTAAGTGATATTTATCCAGAAAATTGTTCCTTTCCTGTAAGTTTTCCAATTTGTGGAGTACAGGATTTTAAATATGACCTGATGATTCTCTGTATTTCCTCCGTGTCTGTTGTTATGTCCCCCTTTTCATTTCTGCTTTTGTGAATTTGGATATTCTCTCTCTGCCTTTTGGTGTGTCTTCATTTTGACAATGAAGCACCACACAAAGCTGACTGTGGCATTTTCCACTGGTGTCATGTTGATATACAAATGTTTTTGATCATGTAGCTTTTTGGATTAGGAATACTCAGCCTGAATTTTACAGGTAGGAATTTAAATGTTCTCATGGAATCTGAGAAAGAGATCCCAGAAGGGATGGTTAGCAGCAACGTGGATACTGTTAAAGGACTACTAGGGCCTAGAGCCCTAGGATTGGACAAGTGACACAGGCTTTTTTTTTTTCTGCAATAGGTACTCTCAGCCTCTGCATGAAGAAATAGCCCTGCACAAATATCTCAAGCATCGCAACATTGTTCAATACCTAGGCTCTGTTTCCGAGAATGGCTACATTAAGATATTTATGGAGCAGGTGCCTGGAGGTAAGTAGACACTCTTTTGAATTTGCATTCTGAAAATCGCTTATGACAATACAGTCTGAATATCATTGATTGTCTCACCATTTAAAAATGATAGACCTTTTTTGGAAATTGGAAAATATTGGTTTTTTTCAGAAGAGTTTTATACAACTTTGCAAAGGTCACATAAACAGTTTATTTCAGGCTTGTTTATTCTGCTTAAAATACTCACTGACTCTCTACTGAGTGCCAACATTGGAGACAAAGAGTTGAAGAGAACAGTATCTCTGGCCTTGAGCTTTGCTCTTCTCAGTCTAGGAGTTTAGAGGTGGCTTGGGAAAGGATGGGAAAGGGACACTGGAACTTTTTTATAATTTTATACATGCATATAACGCATTATTATCTTATTTATCCTACATTATCCTCTCCTGTCTCTTTTCCCTTCCTGGTGACCCTTTCTTCTTCCAACTAGTCCCTCTCTTTCATATCTTTTTTGCGACCCAGTGGGTTTAATTGGTTGCTTATATGAGAATGTTTAGGTTTGTTTTATTTTTAAATTGGAGCACGGGTAACATATCAGTATCTACACCATTAAAGAAAGTCGCCTCTACCACTATTAACTGCTAATAGCCCCACTGGCCTTCCCTATCCATGATGAAATATTGAATGGCCCAATTTTATGCAGCTCACAGGCAAGGTAACTTAAGTTGCTATGTGTTTATAATTGCAATGGGCATGTCATTTTCAAATGGCGTTGCTTCCTACAATTCCTCCCCATTTTCTGGCTCTTAGATTCCTTCCATTTCCTCTTCCATAATGTTCTCTAGTCCTTGGAGAAGAATGATAGAAGTGTCACATTTAGGACTCAGAACTCAACAATCATTTATTCCTAGTACTTTGACCAGTTACAAGCCTGCACTAACCACTTCCTACTACCAAAAGACTTCTCTGGCCACATCTGATAGCAGTACTAGTCTTTGGAGTATAAACACAAATATATATGTAATTGACATGTCTGTTAGCTAAGCAACAGTAATAGATTCTCCTCTATGGCCTATGACCTACTCAGTTATCGACTTTTGGTCACATTTACAGTACCAGGCATTTATTCCCTCTTGGGGAATAGAACTATAATACAACAGAAAATTATTGGCACCCCCTGTAACAATTATGCCGCTATTGCCTCAGTGTGCACATCTTGCTAGCCTAGTCAATATCAAAGTATGTAGGGTTAACCACTATGTATACCACTGACTATCTTTCTTCTCTACCAACCTGCATAATAACTTTATGGTCCTATGAAAAGTAGCCAGCAGATAGGTAGTTCCCTGGCCAATTCCAGTTTGATTTCTCTCTGTCCTGCAAACAAAGTAGGTGGTGTATTCAGAAGGAGTCCTAGTAACTAGTTCTGGTAGGCAATCAAGAGCAATGGCAATAGCCAATTTTGTTTTGAAAATCTCTGGGGGCCTTGCTGGTAAGCAAGTCATAGGGAGGTATCCCATACCTTGCACTGGAATTTTCATTTCAAAACTTATAGCTTGGGCTGGAGAGATGCTTGGTGTTTAAGAGCATATGCTGATCCCAGCACCCACAAAGTGGCTCACAACTGTCTGTAACTCCAGTTCCAAAGGATCTTATGATGTGCAAGCTCCTGCATGCACATTACACATAAAAATCAAATCTATTTGGAAAGACTTATGTATTCTGGGAACAGTATTACCCACCCATGCAGGATACTTCCTGTCGGATGTTTTTAATTATATTTTTAATTAGTTTACAAAGTAATGGGTTTCTTACATGATTTTAAATGCATCCTTAGTTTTGGTAAACCCTTCTACCATCCCTACCTTTCCTCCATCTCCCTATGGCAACCCCCTTAAACCATTTTTATTATACCCAGTATCCCTAATACACACTTTCATATCACATTGGGCACAGTTACTTTTATTTTTTTATTTTTTTTAATTAATTTATTTATTTATTAAAGATTTCTGTCTCTT